>NW_028292580.1:8761377-8930663 GCF_029948245.1 Actinia tenebrosa | reverse complement strand
ATTTGGTCTTGGTTTCTTTTGTTATGTCAACCAACATGGCGGCCACGTGTTTTGTCCTGTTTATTTTCATTGGACCCCCTTTACGTACTTTCGATCGCAGTTTGATGCTCGCGCTGTCTTTTAGACCCATGGATCTTTTCGATGGCTGATCTGGAACGTTTCTGATTTGATCCATAAGCTGGCTACAAAATACACAAAATTCGCCAAGTTATTATCCAGAGAAAGATTATATTATATTTCGTTCTGGCTCACAAGTGTGACTAGATGTGATAAGCAATAGCTTACATCATCATGATTGTAATCATCATAATCATCATCATCATTATCACCATCATTATCATCATCATCATTATCACCATCATTATCATCATCATCATTATCACCATCATTATCATCATCATCATTATCACCATCATCATCATCAACATCATTATCATTATCCTCATCATTAACACCATCGCTATCTTCATCACCACCATCAGCAACACTATCGTCATCCTCATCACCGTCATCTGCATTACTAACATCATCATCACCATCATTATCATCATCTAAATTAACTTTAGCAGCCAGCACCACCACTAAGAGTTTACCACGAGCACCACCATCACCATCACATTATCATTTCTCTTCTTAGAAATAAGTCTGAGGAATTTGATTTTGTCATACCTTGCTCTTTCCT
Source organism: Actinia tenebrosa (assembly GCF_029948245.1). Lineage (NCBI taxonomy): Eukaryota > Metazoa > Cnidaria > Anthozoa > Actiniaria > Actiniidae > Actinia > Actinia tenebrosa. Next base: position 8,929,981 of record NW_028292580.1, on the reverse strand, counting down.
TCTCCTTGGGACCTCCAATAGTCTGAACAATTTTCTCAAAATCGTTAATGGCAGAGCTGCAAACAAGCAGTTCTTTACCTACATAATAAAACCAAAAAATAAGATTATGTGGGTTCACCTATGCATATGTTGCGTGCAATGATGTCGGCAACATTGCACAGTAAAACCAAAAAGATTAATCATTGCCATATTGCGTGCTCAACGATTCATATTTATTGCTCTTGCACATCGTTTGGGGCATGCACAACTTGCAAGGCCATTTAATACCATGAAATCTTGTACTTATGAGAAAACATTTACCTTCAAAATACTCTATCAGAAGTGGAAGTAAGGGACCCCTGCGTTCTTTTTCTGCTTGTGAGTTTAGGATACTATCCTGAAATTACAAGAGCTAAATTGAATCGGTTGGCTTAGTTGGTTGAGCATCGGACATCCAGTCTCATCCATAAATCATTGTAAAGCACCTTTGAACATATCCATATGGAAAAGAGCGCTATATAAGTATCATAATCATCATGATCTATGGTCACTGACTGAGTAAGAAGAACTTGTGGTAGTTTTTAGTTGGAACTATTGTTGAAGGACAGTAAGTAAGTATATACCTTAAACACAAACATAGCTCCGCCATTAGTCACAGCAGATACAAAGGCAATCATGGTCGATACGTCTAGGTTAACACGATTTCTGAAAGAAGGAAAAATGAAGAATGAATGAATAACTAAATGCATAAAAGGATTAAGGAAGATGAATGAAAGGATGGATGGAGGCATGGATGGAGGCATGGAGGCATGGATGCATGGATGCATGGATGCATGGATGCATGGATGCATGGATGCATGGATGCATGGATGCATGGATGCATGGATGGATGAATGGATGCATGGATGCATGGATGGATGGATGGATGGATGGATGGATGGATGGATGGATGAATGGATGGATGGATGGATGGATGTATGCATGGATGGATGGATGGAGGCATGGATGGAGGTATGGATGGAGGTATGGATGGAGGCATGAATGTAAAAAATACACAGATCTGCAGATTTACGGTTGCACAAATGCAAGGATACATGGATGCACGGATGCAAGGATGCACTGATGCACGGATGCACGGATGCACGGATGCACGGATGCACGGATGCATGGATGCACGGATGCACGGATGCACGGATGCACGGATGCACGGATGCACGGATGCACGGATGCACGGATGCACGGATGCACGGATGCACGGATGCACGGATGAATAAAATAAGGTTGATGAAAAGGTATACCCCACATTCTGTGTGTTATAACTTTCTAGTTTCTGGAAGAGACTTGTTAACAACTTACATAGTAATAGGAATCTTGGATTCAGCATTGCTGTCCAGCTGCATGCATGATGATGATACTGCCTCTGGCCTAAGTGATACAGCTTCATTTACTGGGTCAACAAGTACGTCTCCTTGTACATCAATCCCTAACTCTATTAAACACTCTATACACAAGAAAATGGTGCCATAAGATTATAATAACAGTTGTTGTAACGTTGAGGATTGTCTTTCATTGTTTGTTTGTGTACTAATTTGCTTACTTTGTCTGTCTGGCTGTCTGTCTGTCTTGTCCTTCTGTCTGCCTGTCTGTCTGTCTGTCTGTCTGTCTGTCTGTCTTGTCTGTCTGTCTGTCTGTCTTGTCTGTCCGTCTGTCTGCTTGCTTACACATATAATACTAAACTTACTTGCCAAGCTTTCAGTGACCCCATTGCAGAACAAAAACGTGACAACTGGGTTTTGAAAATGCACTGGATGATCCTTACTGCATTCAACAAAAACCTAGTACAAATAATTTGGTCAATTTTAGATTGTATCTAAAAAATCCTCCTATAACAGTATAAGGGAGGTTGACAGAGAGATAGATTTCATCTTCAAATGTGTTAAAAACACCATTTTTTAAAATAATACCTTGGCTTGGTCAAAAAGGTCTTTATCTCCAAACTGTCCTTGACCTAAAAAAATTAAAAATAAATTAATGATGATAGCAAAAATATTAAATGCAAATAGCTTGACACTTGGTAGTGGCCTATAGAATAGGACTTGACTGTATTACCTTCCCATATTTTATGTAAAGATTTAGGATTTCTAGCAATGACTTTGATCCAGTTACTTCCATTGTTAGCAATGACATCAACTATGCAAGAAGTGTTGACTTGCTGTTCTGAATCTTTTGAAGGGCTGAAATTAAAGGTTCTCAACACAGCGACAACACCATTAGACTGCTCTGTTGCCTTGACAACACCTTGTAGATGAGTGAGATTAGTGCTTTGTATGTGACTAGCTTTGATTGGAACTTGTTTTGTTTGAAGCTGTTGAAAAATAAAACATGATGTACTCAAGAAAATCCATATATACTTATTTCAAATAAAGTTATAGTCACCAAAAACCTAGAAAGCTGTGATCACTAAGAATCACGGGGAAATGTTTTATATCCAACAAGTAGAGCTTTTGACACAAACTGCAGAGGTTGAGGATACTCAGAGAAGGTTAACTTGTAACTGGTAGAAGATCTCAAGTCCATCAACAGTTATCAAGCGGTTGAAACATGTAAAATGTATCTACTCATAATCCTTGTTGGTCGCAGCTTTGTAGCTTTTTAGGTGACTAACCATATTGAAATTCATGTATATTATGACAGACAGATAGGCAGATACATACACAGAAACACAGAAAAAGAGAGACAGACATATCGACAGACAGACAGGCAGGTCTCTAAATATGCAGACTTTTAGACAACCAAAATACAGACCAGGCAGGCCACAGACAGCTGACTACTCAAAAGATTAAAGATAAATTTAAGCTCTGGATTCGTAAATATTCGATAATATCCTACTTCAAACAAATATTATTCACTACTCACAGATTCCAAGAATTTTAATTCAGCTTTAATTTTTCTGGTTAGCTTGTGCAGTCCTTCAATACAAGGGTTTAACTTTTCACTTCTTTGGAGAAGAAATGCAGCCAAATTTTGTAGTTCTTGTAGCTTGTCTAGCAGTACTTTCTCCTCTGTCATTGTTCTTGTCATCCATGTGTAGATTATGGGCGTCTAAATTCCCGAAAAATGTATCTAAACTTGACCTGGAAGTAGTTTCGTCCACTATGAAATAATTCTATCCAAAGTCACACAACGTATAAGAATGATAAACATAGCGTGACAAAGAAACTGGTAACCAGTGTAATGACTTCCTGACCTCTGCCAACGAACAGTGTTCTTCGAAATATATAAATGACAAGAGTTTTACAACATTGAAATTAAATATTACAGTACAGATATTTGAATTTTTAAAATGTTTTATGATAGACTAGCTACTTCCGCTTTGAGAATTGTGAAACGACCGTGAGTCTTCGCGCGCCATCTTTATTAAAAAACTGAGAATTTTATTCTTAATAAAAAATTATATGAGAAAATTTCACTGCTTACTTATTTTTGAATAAATATAGGCATATATAGAAAAAAGTTTATTGAAAAGTTTTAAATAGAAAAATAATAAAAGCCGGGAGAATGACTGGGCTGTTTGTTTATACTCAGTCTCTCGCGGTCTAGTATGCAATACAAAAGAATTTCCAAGAAATGAAATAACAGTCATTTAAGAAAAAAGAGAAAGCTTGTGAGTGAGATGGCTTCCACAACGCCGGCCAAGCTTGGAGAAACGATCCGCTTTTTAGAAAACGTTGGAATGCATCAAGATTCTATTGATTTGTTAATGCTTGCTTCATCACAACATTCAATGATTGTACGATTCAAAAATCTAGTGGAAGATGCTTCTCAAAAAACCTTCATATGTAAGGTAGAAATCGGTGGTTTGTTAGATGAATGTATAGGTTATGGGCAGTCGAAGAGAGAGGCGAAGATCAATGCTGCCGACGACGCCATCGCGAAGTTGACTGATTATGTGAAGGTCCCAAAACCAAGGGAAGGAACTCCACAGGAGGAACCTTCTTCATCGAGAAGACATGAAACAGATGTTACGGTATGCTAAAGGAATAGGATTTTATAGAATATATTTTGAGGTTTTACATGTGTAAAATGCTTATTTGTCTAAATTATTACTAGTTCGTGTAATAAGGCCCCTTTCTCTTTCTTATGATAGTAATCGAATACATCTGTATTATTAATTCACCCTTAAATGCATGGAATGTACCACCAAAGACTTGATAAGGTTTAATGGTTCATAAAAGATAAAAAGGGGGCCTTTGCAAGTGTTTTGAAAGGAAAATTGAAATATTTGAAGGATGTGAGGCATGAATACAGTTGAGAGTGTGACAACTGATGACACATATGGGGAAATTGAAGTGTGGCTGCATTGAATTGAACTAAAATGACTCTATTTCAACTGAAAAAGACACTCAAAAAATCCATATTGTATCCATATTCATGTGTCATGTCAATGTGTCTCTTGCTCAACCATTAAACAAAGAAATGATACTCTATGAAATGACTTATGGTCTTTCAGCCATTCTCAATCACACGGGCCCTCTAGCAATTGTTTGTCGCGACAAAGAAGGTTTTGGTGGACGTCAATCACAAGGCCATTCCATAACATTGTCAGAAAACACAAAGCTATAACGGCACGTGCCTATAGAATGTCATGGAAATGCCTTGATTTACGTCCACCAAAAGCTTCTTCGTTGCGACAGAAACAATCGCTAGAGGGTGCGTGTGATTGAGAATGCCTGTAAATGGGAAAACATTGCACCACAACGAATATTAGGACTATTCCAGAATGCTATAAGTACATCATTAATTAGCCCATATGATTGTGTTCTAGACATCTATGAATGAATCCCCAAGCTACAGATCCAGTTATCCCAGGTCACTATCATTGCCTGAGAATACCAACAATCTTTCATTGGCCCATAATTCAGTCGGAGAGCTGCAAGAGCTTGCTATGCAACGAGGATGGCCAGCTCCTGAATATAAAGAGATTGACGAATATGGGGAACCACATCGCATGACTTTTTTAATAGAATGCAAGGTATTTGCAGTTCTTAATTCGTTAGAGTAATAAAATATTATTTATCTTATCCGTAACATCATGGAAGTTTTCAAGGGCATATGGAATGTCATGGAAATGCCTTGTTTGACATTCACCAAAACCTTCTTGCTGTGATAGGAAATTCTTTACAGGGCAAATCGAAAAACCATGGGCACCTGGAAATATTTCAGGAATGTTCTATTCTTCTTTGGCCAATCAGAATTGACTTTCTAACCACAAGATAATCGAAAGATAACACTGACGCTTCTGATTGGCTTGAAATTTTTTCTAGGTGCCCACTTTTTTCTTCCGATTAGTATATGTAATAAGACTCCATGCTGTCCAATTAAGAAATAATTGGACGAGGAAAATTTCGAGGACTGACAAAATTGGATGAGGCTGTAGGCCGAGTCCAATTTGGCAGTTGAGAGGAATTTTTCGAGTCCAATTATTTCTTGATTGGGGAGCATGAAATACCATTACCTATTAATTATATAGATACCTAATTAATCCCATATCAACAAGACCTGTCCAATTACGAAAATAACTGGACAGTTACCTATATGGGATTAATGAGAAGCTGTATAATTAGCACTGTAATATACCAACAAAGAGTAATGAGTTTATTGCTGCATTTCCATCAAAATGTTCTCAGTTTTATCAAAATGACATATGATCATTTTACTTTTAAAATATTTCCTTATAACTAGTTTTAAATAAAAATATACTCAAAAAAACTTTTTAAATATTTTACAAACTCGAATAAAATACTAAAAATAATATTTTAAGAAGCAGAAAAATTTTGAAAAACAATACTATAACAGATCTTTTGAAGATTACAAATGTATGAATATGAACATGTACAACATGTATAGACAGATTATACTTTTAAACACTTTTAGTAGACATACTGAAAAGGATTGGATTCAAGGGGGATTGGACTCCAAGGGATGGCAGAAGGCTTCCAAAAAGTATTCGTCCCTACCCTGCAGAAAGACACTGATAATCCTAGTTGATGGAAGGGGCTAAAACAATTTGTATTGTACTAACATATAAGTTCCTGGAAATATTCATACCTACTCTCCATGGAGAGGGACTGGAATTCCAAAGGGTGGAGAGGATCTGAGTAGGGTATATCGTGTAGTTCCAGAAAATATCCATACCTACCCATAGAGGGGACTAGATTTTCACAGGGGCTGGGAGGGTATATTATGTAATTCCAAAACTTATTTAGATCTTCTCCATGGAGGGGTATTGAAAATTGCCAGGAATGGGGAGGGCTGTATAATGTAGTTTCCAAAAAAAATTCATATCTCTACATGGAAGAGGAATAAATCGTCAAGGGTAGGGACAGTGGGTCCAGACAAATCGATCTCTCTTCCTGGGTCCAGCATATTCATGGAATTTCAGAATGTCCACTAATTAAAGTAGTTATGTTAGTGCCTATAAGTCCTGATTAATTCTTGGATGCCTGTAGGAATACCTTAGCATTACATTCCTTGCATTCAATCCTCAATACCGAGCTCTTCCCATACTGCAGGCCCTTCTCATTGCATGCAATCATAGACCCAATGCATGGATGCATAGACTGGACGGCATTCACCAAACTTTGTATCTCAATATAACGATATGTCTGTCCATCTAGTAGTGACCCTTCTCTCTTGAGCCTTTTATAGGGGGTAGCTATGATAGAGCGTATCTTTTTGACAGTCAAAACACGTGACTCTCTGTTTTCTGACTTCTTTTGTGCAGGTGTTGAAACTGGAGCTGCCATAATTACACTATCGTCTTCATCAATGTCATTCTTATCTTTCCTCGCTGAAAAAACCTTTTGCATTTTAGCCTCAGATTTTTGAATCTTAGGTGAAGGAGTAGGAAGGATTGGAAAAGCTAATACCTCGTCTTTCTCGTCGTTATTTATTTTCGTATCCTGTTTTACTTGTGGTGAAGGAGTAGTGTGAACTATGATGTCAGAGACCTGGTCTAAACCTTTCTCCTTAGGCGAGGAATTCTCATTAACTGCTGATCGTAAATCTTCGTCGTCTTCTCGTTTGAGGTCATTCTCATTAGCCACTTCTATGTTCTCTGACTCAGGTTTTGTTCTGTCCAACATGTGGCTCGTACAACCGCCATTTTGAACATGAATTTCTTGTTCAAATTTCTGACACAAATCGACTTTAACTGTAGCTTTCTTTTCTTCAACGCTACAATTATCACTTTCTATTCGTTCTTCTAGCTTTGCAGTGTCATCTTTAAACTCAAGAACATTCTCTCCAGTTGTTTTTTCAACAATGAGTGCTGTTGTTTCTTGGTCTTTTCTGGTTTTGTTCAACTCGAGTTCGTCATCTCCAAACTTTTCTTCCTCACAATTCGTCTTCTTTTCTTTCTTTTTTGGCCGTCTTAGCTTCAGAAATTTACCCCATTTGGAAATCTTCAGAAATCCTCGCTTCTTGGAAGTTTTTGACATCTTTAAATTGGAGAAATGAAGGAATAAAGTGGGCGTTTTTTTCGTTTGTACGAGAAAATTGTACGTTGAAAATTGAATTCGAGCGCGCTGAACTACTAGGTGGTTACTAAGCTGCCACAGGAAACCCAATATTTGTGTAGTTTTTCCTCTCCTCTCCTCTCCTCTCCTCTCACTTTTTTTATTCGCCAGGGGCGTAGCCAGAATTTTCCAAAGGCGGAGGTCCAAACTCAAAAATTAGCCATTTTGTTTGAGCCTCCGAAACGCCCACTATTTTCGATTTATCTTTTATTTTTTTTATTTCTAAAAAGCTGCCATTTTAGGGACAAAGCTACTATCAGAAAAGAATTATCCTAGCTTCTAGACGGTACCTTTGTTATTGTACCAGTCGAAATGGACAAAGTTACTCCCCTGAGGTTGAAAAGACAAAGCTATTCTCACAAATAAATTGACCTTCTAGTCGGTACCAACCTTTCACTTCTCAAAATATATTTTCAAATTGTTTTTTCAGTTAAAACATAATGTGTGTGAAGGTCGAGGAAGCTCTAAAAAGACAGCAAAGAAACAAGCAGCTGAAAAAATGTTAAAAATGGTTCAACCAAGTGTTAGTTCTGGTCCTTTTATTTCCAGAAATCTCAGTACACCAGGTTTAGAGCAGGTATTTATTAGAATTATCTATACATCATGAAAAGTAAAAACGTATCTCATTCTTGCTTGAATCAGAAAACTGCTAGGCATTCCAACATTTTTCTAGCTGGTTTTATAATTAGGAGTGCAAAAAATTGGCATAAATACAGGGAATCCAGATACGTAAATCATTGATACCAATGATGTGCAGATAATTAATTCAATTAAAAAAATATGTAGAATAAAAAGAGTGGGATAATGACCTCCTCATAAACGCGTAGTCTGCATAGCAGGGACAGATCCAGCCAAAAATATAGGGAGGGGGGAGGGGGTGGTTGACCCAATAGACCTTATTCGTGGTGTGACAATGTTTTCCCAATTCAGCGTGACGAACCTCCAGGGGATTCATTTTCTTTTGTTTTTACTCTTCGAAAAATTCATGAGTATCCCAAAGGATACGAAAGGAATAGCGATGATATCCCGACGAGTTTCAAAACAAGAGCTCTTCATTCCCCCAGAGGTTTGTCACGCTGAATTGGGAAAACATTGTTACACTACGAATAAGATCTATTTTGCTTGACTTGTAAGGTACCAAGGCTCATTTTACTTTAAAACCATTACTTTTATCAAATAAAACTAGATATGGCTGAAGGGGGGGGGGGGGGGAGGGAGGGCTATGCAGCCCCTCTTTGCCCCTCCCTGGACCCAGCCCTGCATAAGCAGGCTTTCTAGGGAGGGGTAATTTTATAACCTTGCCAACAGGTATCCCACAAATGAAAATATCAGCTAAGCTTCAAGAAGCGAGAACGAAGACCTCGTGGCCAGACTCTCCGACCTAGATAAGCTTAGCTTTTTTAAATACTAAATGATACTTATGTTATTTTCATTTGTGGGAAATATAAATTAACCAGGCTTCTTAGGTTTTTTCCTTCTTTTTTCCCCCTCCCCTATAGCGAGATTCTCCTCGTGCTAGCGTCTCTACAGCAGCCATTATGAGGACACGTGGGAAAGAGCCCCCTATCTCATCTATTCCATTAGAAAAAATGAAGATAAGCTCATCTGAAACAAATCGACGACCACAAAATTTCTATTGCAACAAACTTAGCAAGGAGGCCAAGAAAAATAGCTGGAACATTGAATGGAAGGACCTTGGAGAAAAGGGATATAATGGAAACTATCAGTGTTTTGTCCAAATCTCCACTGATCCTATGACTGTATGCTGTGGCTCTGGGCCTACTCTCTCATCTGCACATGATGACGCGGCCATGAATGCTCTGAATTGCTTGAAAGAATAGGCTTTGATGAAGTTTTTTTGTTATATCAAGCAGATTCTTGTCATGGATTTGTGTTGGAGAACATGGTGCATATTGGTCTAGCTTGGGTACAAACATTTCGTACACCGATGTCTTTGTATTCAGCGGTGAATAATGCATTCTGGTCTAGAGGTACAAAAATATTTTGTTCGCCATGTTTTTGTGTTCCGCGGTGATGCATTCTGGTCTAAGTACAAAAATATTTTCACCATATTTTTGTGTTCAGCGGAACGTGATGCATTCTGGTCTAGCTTAGGTACAAAAATATTTGTTCACCATGTTTTTGTGTTCATCGGGACGTGACGCATTCTGGTCTAGCTTGAGTATAAACATGTTTTGTTTATCACACGCTATATGGGAGTTAACTCGGAATAGCGATGGTGCATTTCTGGTCTAGCTTGGGACCAACATATTTTATTCAGGGCATCATGCCTTACATTGATGTTCTCAAAAGCTAGACCCTGGTCGGGATAGGGAGCAGTGTGCATGCATTCTATAACTTAAAGAAAGTCGGGTGGCAGTTTACCTAAGTTGGACCACGTTGCAATTGTTTTGTTTTTGTTTTTTTTTCCTTTTTTTGTTTTTTTGTTTTTATTATTATTTTATTTTTATTATTATTTTATTTTTTATGAATTTTTTTAAATTTTACTGAAACCGCCTTGATTAACTGGTCGTACGTGCTTGCATTGTGTAAGTTTATGATCATGACAATAATAATAATAAATAATCTTTATTGAGGTTATCGCTGTCACCATAAGGTGATTTACAAGAGAGACCTCTAAAATAAATATATAACAAAAAAGAAAAAAGAAGACTAAAATATAAATATATAAAAAATAACAAAAATGTAAATTTACAAATAATGACAATGTTAGAATGCAGACACTAAATGTGTGCAACACAGAAGCTAGGCATATTACCACTGAACTTTACAGTGCTCAGTATCAATAGAGCAGAGTGTTGCACACATTCAGTGTCCGCATATCAAATAGTCAAATATTAAAAATAGATATTATATATGAGATATGAATAGGATTAATTAAAAATTATTAGTGTCGATATTAAAAACTATTTAAATTTCTTAAAGCTCTTTTAAAACTAGCTAATGATGGGCTTTGTCTAATTGATAAGTCTAATTCATTCCAGTCGTTTGAGGCAAAATTTGTCGATGTCCAGTGACCCCAGTTTCTAGTAGAAGCACTCTTACGGATATTGTTCTTAGATCTAGTGTTATAATTGTGTATGTCTTTATTAAATACTAAGTTAAAACGATGTGAAAATAAATCATTTAAACATTTATAAAGAAAAGTTGCCCTATGCTCGGCCCTACGTCTTGCAAGAGTTTTCCATTTCAGTTTATTCAGGGCCTCATTAGAAGATGATCTCATAGGTAAGTCTAGAATTATTTTTGCAGCTTTGTTGTGTAAAGTTTGAAGCTGCAACATTAGAGTGGAATTGCCCCTATCACCCCATACAATGTCTGCGTAATCAAATAATGGTAATACATAGCTGTTAAAATACAGCAATCTAGCATCTAAAGGTAGACAATAACGAATACGTTTAAGTAGACCTAGCTTCTTATTTATCTTGGAGAACATTTGATCAACATGATCTTGCCAATTTAAGCGACTGTTGATAACAATACCTAAATACTTAAATGAAGTAACTTCATCAAGGTCTGTATTATCAATATTAAATGTAATAGAGTCTATCTTAATCAGTCGTTGACTGCTACCAATGATCATAAACTTAGATTTACTTGTACTAAGTGTCAAGTGATTTAACTTTAGCCATTTGTTCAGTTTTTCCAAGTCTGAGTTCATGTAGGACTTGATATTGTGCAGAGATTTATCAGAAATGAAGAGAACAGTATCATCTGCGTAAAGAGTTACGTCACAGTGTTCCAAGTGATCTGGTAAATCATTGATATACAACGAAAACAGTAAGGGACCCAAAATGGAGCCCTGAGGTACACCAATTTGGACTAATTCTGGACCAGATTTTGTGTCATTGCAGACCGTCACTTGGCATCTATTGGATAGGTAGGATTCAAACCAGTTGTAAGCAGGAGAAGTATTCAGAACACCAAGACTGCATAACTTAGATAGTAGGATAGAATGATTTATCGTGTCAAAGGCCTTAGTCAAGTCAATAAACACAGCACCAGTAAGCTTTCCTTTATCCATGGATGAGAGAATTTTGTCTGTAAACATAGCCGAAGCAGTGACAGTAGAAGAGTTTAGTCTGAAGCCAAATTGTTTTTGAGAAAGCAGGTTATTATTACGGAGATAAGAGTAAAGTTGCATGTGTACGACTTTCTCTAAAAGTTTGCTAATAGTGGGCAGTACCGATATCGGTCTATAATTAGAAGGATCTTGCTTACTACCCTTTTTAAAAAGAGGAGATACCTTTGCCAATTTCCATGTAGACGGAAAACAGCCAGTGTCTATGGAGATGTTAAATAACGATGTGAGACTTGGTGCAATAATATCAGCAGCATCCTTTAACAAACGAGAACTTATTTTGTCTAAACCAACTGCTTTGTTAGGTTTAAGTTCATTTATCATTTTTACAACAGACTCATAATTGATCGCTTGAAATTCAAAAATGCTGGAGGCTTGTTTAACGCCATTAGCTGTCAAAGTGTTCCTCATTGAGAATTTCTAAGCTATTTATTAGGCCGTAAATGTAAAAACATATAGCAAGAACGTACTTGCCATTAAGTGTACTCAAGCACTTTCGTTCTGTGATATAGCTGACATATATATTTCACATATTTCGCATCAAGTATTTCTCTTTATATTGCGATTTCAAAACATGCCGGCTGTCTTCTGAATCTTGCATCTTGCATGTTTACTAAGCTTGAAATTTATTTCATCAGTGTAAATAATGTATGTAAAATAAGTGGCAGGCAGGCTTATGACTTTAGCTACCCTTCATAGCCAATAAATTTAGCGACAATTAATCATTCTAAACTTAAGCGCAGGCGCTGCATGATTATCTTTCAATTTTTAGTACAATTATTGAATATATAGGCATAAAACTAATTAAATGTATTCATTTTCAAAGATATTTTCAATTAGTTTAAAAAAAGAAGTTGTCAGAGGTAATTGATACAAAGCTGCAAAACAGCAATAACACAGTATACACCTATTTCAGAAAAGGTTGTCATCGCCAAATCAATAGGTGAAAAAAGCGATAGGAAATAGGTCATTCCAAGTTCCATGAATAGATGGAATGAATTGTGTTTCTGCTTCTTATTCTCGTCAAGAATAAGGACCTTAGTGTTGACACTGATCCAATGTTCTTTGTATTCAACGAAACCATTTCAATGACTTGTGTTTCTGCTTCTTATTCTCGTCAAGAACAAGAACCTTAGTGTTGACACTGATTCAATGTTCTTTGTATTCAACGAAACCATTTCAATGACTTGTGTTTCTGCTTCTTATTCTCGTCAAGAACATGGACCTTAGTGTTGACACTGATTCAATGTCTTTTGTATTCAACGAAACCATTTCAATTGCTTATGTTTCTGCTTCTTATTCTCGTCAAGAACATGGACCTTAGTGTTGACACTGATTCAATGTTCTTTGTATTCAACGAAACCATTTCAATGACTTGTGTTTCTGCTTCTTATTCTCGTCAAGAACATGGACCTTAGTGTTGACACTGATTCAATGTTCTTTGTATTCAACGAAACCATTTCCATCACTTTTAGCGCTGACAACTTTTTTTGCCGAAAAAATGGGTGTATCAAAAACGATATTTTATTTTATGCGCTGAGATATTACACTCGTTTTAAAAAAAAATCCATCGAATCGGCCAGGAATTCGGGATTGAACTGGACGCCAACACCGTTTCCTTACTTTGGGCTAATTTTGGGGACTTTTAGGGACTGTTTGGATGGCTGCGGACCATCGCTTTTGAGTCGTTGGCTTATATGCCGCATTAGTAGCGGTTAATACTGACATTTCAGTGCCATAAACACCAACTCTTGTATTATTTTTAAAATTGAAAATCTTGAGGAACTCATTCCTAAAAGATCGGTTCATACCTCCATAGATAAATGCGTTGACAGCGCTACCAATAGTCCCAAAGTACAACCATATAAGATGAACTTGCCTTGGGAGATATTCATAAAAATGAAAAATATTGCTCGTAATAACAATGACTTCATAGACAATTACTGGCGTCCAGCAAACTGCAAACGCAAGGACCACTCGAAAAAGCGTTCTAGTTATGTCAATCTCTTCGATATTCGTTCTCGTGAAAGGTGTTGTAGACGTTTCGTTTTGCTTTCTCGCTGCGTGTCTTGCGCCTAGTAACGATTTCGTAACATTTCTTTGATGTTCGCGAACTTTACGAAATACTTTTTTATAGCATCGTGTTATCAGAACTGTGGGTATTATGAAGAAGACTAGAAATGCTACGATTTGGTAGATGAAGGTAAGGCTTTTGGTACCAAGCCAAGCGTACATCACGCACGAAGCTTTAGCTGATTGAAACTTCACACGCAGCCAATTAATCTTGATGAGAAATGCAATGGTTATCCCAATCGACAACCACACAAAAAGGATCATCACCAATGTGGACCTCATTGAGAAATATCGATTGTAAACCCTAGGTTTTACAACGCGGTAGAATCGATTAACCGCGGTAACTGCCATAGTGTATAGAGAAATTCCCGCCAGGACGTAGATCCAGTACGCCTGAAACTGGCACCCAAAACTCGAGTAAATCCAACGACCTTCAATTAGAACTCCAGCAGCAATAGGTATACATAAACAGGCCATCAGAATATCTGAAATTGCTAGGCTCAGAATAAAAACATTTGTTACCCGTCGTCGGAGAGCTTTATTTCTGTACATGGCTAAGCAAATAAGGGAGTTGCCGAAGAAAGCTGTAAGCCCAATGGCTATCAACGCTCCTGCCTCTAGGATAACTTCTGCCATTCCTCGTTCCAAAAGTTCTTGAGCAAACATTTTCTCGAGTTGAGCACTGAGATCTGAATTATTTTCACGATTATTGGTGGTGTTTGCCATTTGATATGTTTAAAGCGTTTTCTTTAGTCTTGTTTCCAAATTGCCTCGGCGGCTCTTGTCGTACAAAGATTCAACGCGGAAAAGAAATTCAAATGAACAGTACCACTAGAGGCGTGAATTGAAAATCGAAACATTTGTAACATATTTTATAATTATAAAGAGTTACTTCAACTGTGAAATGTTTCTTCCGATTGGCTTTTCAAGCTGTCAAATTCTGATCAAGCTCAATAATGCACCGTACGTTTCTCATAAGACAAGTGTTGATACAGAATCGCATCTTCAAACCATCAACAAATAGAAGCTTCCAGCATTCTGGAATATAATTTCCACAAAAATGTGAAAGAAAGGTGCAAATAACCTTGAAATACAAAACAGAATGAATTGCAAACAAGTTATAAAATCCTGACTTTCAAGGTTCTTAGCCATACAATTCGGCTTCTTCTGAAGCCGGAATTAAAGACCCGCCAGCTGAAGTGTTGAATTAGATTTACCACCGAGTGTTGGCGATATCTTCGTTGATAATTCGTTGTAAAAATGATTACCATCGATACAATGTTATTAGTAACAACAAAAAGCTGTCAATCCATGCACTGTTGCTTGATTTGAGTACCACGAGCTCTCTTAGTAGGAGTTGAGAAAATCAATTTGGTTTGCTCGGTCTCTTGTTAGCATAATTTTCAATTATAACTTGGTTTCTTTGAGAAACGTTGCGCTGTTTAAGCACCTGCATACCGTATAGGCCGCTACGCATTCATAACGGAGTTTGAAAACGGTGCATCTCTTAGAAGATCAGTTCTAAAACTCATGAATATTTAATGAGAAAACAAAGCAAATCACTACTGTGACGGTGGTTTGGAAATGTGTTCTTAATTTGCATTAAATTTCGTAAACTTTTTCTTTGATTTTCTCCAAGAAATATTCATTAGTTTGAGAAGTAATTTGAAACACTTGAGCATAGTTAATTGACTTGAGAGAGCTCTTCCTTCGATTTCCAAACACCTCAAAGTCAGTTAAAAAAACTCGGCTGCGCCTCGTTTCAACTCACTTTTCGGTGTTTGGAAATCGAAGGAAGGACTCTCTCGCGTGTTTGAAATATTACTTCAAATATTTGCTTTTCAATGGAAAATGCATGAAAATGATGATAATCTATGCACTTTGGACAATTTCAAAACATTTAATAAGATTTATTTTACGCAATTGTCGCTGGCATGGAAAATGAAAAACTAAATTGTTGCCAAAAGAAATGACACTCAAAATTGATGTTCACTAAGCAAAAAAACAATTGGTATTGAGGACTTGTGCATAATTTTGGTTAACGTTTCGATAACTACTTGAAAAAAAACTACTTGAAAAAAACTAAAGTGCTCTTGTCAGTGAGGGATATATAAGGCATAAATTTGTCACTCAGAGACTGGACAAAGGTTTAAAGCGCAATTACACGGAGTAATTTTTCTAAGCAACTTGTCTCACAACAGCGTTTAATCGACACAAGTTGTATGGAGCATTGCACTGCGTAACCTACAGCGCAATTTGAAAAATGTTACGAAAATTAAATTCGTGTTTCTACTTTTGGCTACGATTACGTCTCCGTTGCACCGTGGAGGCATAACACTAATGTACTAATAAATCACTCGTGATTGTAAGCTGCACTTGCTAATAGCGCCTTAATATGCAGCCCGTAAAGTCCTCCACTGCATTGTAAAGCGCATTGAGACATTGTGAAATGCGCTATAGAAGAACCCCATTATTATTATTATTATTATTATTATTATTATTATTATTATTATTATTTACAACTTGAAACTTGTGTCACAACCGGCTGTTGAGAGACAGGTTGCAGTGAGAGCTTTAATTTTTCAAGAAACTTGTAATTCTAGCTAAGATGGCAAGTTATAGGCAACTTTCACAGCATGAAGATCTAGATATAGGTTTAAATATCTAGGCTTTCTATAAAGATAGGGAAACCGATTATGGCCTAAAATCGATAATCCTGACACAATCTACTATAGGGCTCAGCCCCTGGTGTGTTTCGGATTTTCGTAAAGATGGGCCTTTCGTGAATGCCTTTCGGAGTATATATTTGAGTAGAAAATAATACCAAAAATATATCTAAACTTTCTTTTTTTTTTTTTTTTTTTTTTTTTTTACAGAATTCTATTGTCATAAGTTTATACTAAGCTTTGTTATGTTGCTATTATTTAAAAACCTCATTACATTCGTATAAAGAAACTGCAAGCTGTCCATTATCGTAGGTAAGGGGATAGGACAGGGGGGCGAAACCCCTGTCTTAAAATTCCTGAAAGAGGATTCATTAATTTTTGGCCGGTTTATTTTGGGATGGCAAAAAGCCTTGTGCTACTGAGAAGATTCATGAGTCTCCTCCTTTTGAAAGCTTGTACTATAAAGAATGCGCCAACCAACTAAATGCGTTGTACTCTCGCTACGCCAGAGAAGAAGCTGCTGTATATAAATACCAGTCTGATTCCTACGCGAATGGTGTCAGATCTATCTACATATTCCCGTGTACCGTACCACGGGTTTTGGGTTTTTCTTTATCTTTCACCTTGATTTTGTCTGCCTGTATTGTGCTCAATGCACCAATCCTGAAGGGACACATTGTTCATTTAGGCCCACATATTCTTGGGAGTTCAAAACGCAGTGCACCGTACCAAGAGAACATAAATAAGAGAGGGAAACTTCTTCATAACGCGCGCGCCATGCAAATTCCCGGTCGGGCTATTTTTAGTAACCGGATGCAGTTTAAATTTCGCCTTACCCTACTCGCGCGCGCGCTCTTTCCATTTATTTTGATCACTAAAAACGAAAAAGAAAGAGCGCACGCGCGCAAGTTGATGACGCGCGGGAGTAAGGTAAGGCGAAATTTATCTGCATCTGTCTTGACCGTACTTATATTCCTTCTAAATAATTTTCACTTTGGTGTCTTTTATTTCTTCTGGGTTTCGAGTTCAGTCTTGGCAGGTTTACTTCTTAGTATTCGAATTAGTTGTCCATTAGTTGGCCATGTGTTGACGTGCCTATACAGCAGGACCATTTTTTGGTTTTCTTATATTCTAGAGGCACTCTTTCTTCGTGTCAACACGATTCAGAGTGGCCTATTCTTGAGGATACATCGAGGCTCAATTAATCAATAACAGAACCTTTATGTTTAATAAGGAAGTACTCTAGCTGAAGGTGCACGTTGGTCCTCTTTACGAAAAGCCCCGGACTCCTTACACGGGTCATAATTCGCTCCAGTGAAGACACGCTCCAGGTTCCAGACCTGAAAGAGCTGTTGCTTTTCCTTTGCTATGGCTTTAGGGTTCTTGGATCTAAACCACGTGCGTTCATTTGTCGAGAAGTGAAAAACTTTTAGCAGTCGTTTTCGTGTTCCTCGGGAGGCACCCTGGCACCTAGGAGATACCTATGAGAACGCCCATAGCTAGTTTAGTTCCCTAGCATATAAAGGTCCTTCATATATTTATGCCCAGTCGGTTGTGTTCATTCTGGACGAGAGTCCTAGCTATTGCTCTCGATGTTTCTTCAGAAATATCCTTGCTCCATAGTCGTACGAAATCTCATATAGTTTGCTTAAAGCTCTTCTATATGATTTTGCTCTTTTCAGACAAAAGTTACTAATGTTTTTATCCACCCTCGTTCTTGTATTTCACGAGAGCTCACGCTTGTTCTTGCCTTGTTCTTGCCTTGCCTTGTTCTTGCCTTGCCTTGTTCTTGCCTTGCCTTGTTCTTGCCTTGCCTTGTTCTTGCCTTGAGTGAGCCAAGGTATTTTGAGCTTCGGCATTGCATGTATGGTTCTTGAAAAAACTGAGAGCCTGGTTCTGTCTACTGGTTCTTTCAATTCCTGAACTAATTCATAATAGTGCTCTTCTCCATTTATTAACGGATATAATCTTGAAATACTTTATAATATCCTAAGTTTTGTATACCAAACCCTACGCTTTGGATAGGTGCTCAATGCACCCAGGAATATCTTAATTCCAGAACCTGACACCGTCTTGTAAAACTCACATTCGTTTGCAAATTCGAAATATATATAAATTGTGATTTATTTTTCATTGGCATGAATATTCTTTCAGTCAGACGTTAGTCTCTGAATTAACTAAACTTGGTGAAGTTTCACCAGACAGTTTTGCATTTTCATTTTCTTGTTTTGTCTGAAATAGCTTGTCTTCTGCTTTCTTTAGTGATGGTTTTTCTCCTGGTATATTGTTTTTAGACTCCTGTTTTGTCGTTTTTTCAAGTTCTGGAGCTTGAGTGTCATCGGCATTTTTCTTCTCTTGCTCTTTTTTCCCAGCATTTCCATTCTTTACATCCATCTCAATTTCACCACTTCGTTCATTTTCCCTTCGCTTCTTTTCCTGTTTCTTGGACGTTCGAGAACGTATTCTGTTCCCAAAGCACTTGAACTTGTCCACTGAAGAATCTCCGTTCTCAACATTTTCTTTCTGCGGAGGGATGTCATCATCGTCATCATCGCCATTGTCGCCGTTTCCTCTGTTGTGTTCTCTAGAATAGTAATAAGCAAAATTGGATACGATGACGGGGACTGGAAGAGCGATGGCTAACACTCCTGAAATGGCGCAAAAACAGCCTACCAGCTTACCACCTAAAATGGAACAGGAAGATATTTATTATGGTGTTTTTGCTGCTTGGATAGTTATTAAACATTTGATTTGTATTCGAGCATATTTTTATCGGAAAAATATGGCGCTCGGAATTTTTTCCTGAGAAAAATATGCTTAAAGAAACACAAATCAAATCTTTAGGAAAGTATTTACTTACACAACTTTTTCAACTGACTGGTATAGGCGAAGCAATTTTATCTCCCACAAACACCAGTTATATATCGTTTGTTGCATTCCCAGCGAAAGAGGAAATTGCATCAAGAGTGGCAACCTTGTCTCACGACAACAAAAAGTGTTTCAGAAATTCCAAATATTTGCATTTTTATTTGCATTTTTTATCCACATTTTGGAAACTGCACCGCGAGAGTATACTTATTTAATAATATATTTTGGAGTTTTCTGCAACAAAATCTAAAATTACGTTGACAGCGCGCAGAGATAAAACCTCAGCGTCTAATGACTGAATTAGTATTGGCGTCAATGTTTTTCCATTTTAGACCTATTGCCATTCTCATTCATGATTATGCACTACATTTAAGTTTTGAATATAAAAACCTTAGATTCACATGGTATAACCAAGTACTCAAATACCAATGGTACTTTTCCTTTTGAGCATCAATAATCGTAAATGGATGAAATATTAAAGGTCCCCACAAACTCCACAAATGCCCAAAAAATTCCAAACCATATTTTTTTAACCTACTTGAATCAGCTCTTGACCGAAAGGGAGAAGCCCTGAGATAAGTCCTGAGTTGTTATCAGCTCGATCGGAACTAACCGTAGTATAATATCGTTAACTGGCTTGGGCTAATATTTGCGGTCATTATCGATATAGAGAAATGCTAATTTTTCAGAAAGCGCTTTGATTATATGTTACATCAGTCGATTAATGAAACTATTTAATTCTCGATTCGCTTCTCAGTTCAAAATTCCATCCATCCTCTTTCTATACCTTCCTTCCTTCCTCCTTCCTTCCTTCCCTCCCTCCTTACTTACTTTATTCTTTCCTTCCATCCTTCCATCCTTCCATCCTTCCTTCCTTCCATCCTTCCATCCTTCCTTCCTTCGTTCCTTCCATCCTTCCTTCCTTCGTTCCTTCGTTCCTTCGTTCCTTCGTTCCTTCGTTCCTTCGTTCCTTCCATCCTTCCATCCTTCCATCCTTCCATCCTTCCATCCTTCCATCCTTCCATCCTTCCATCCTTCCATCCTTCCATCCTTCCATCCTTCCATCCTTCCATCCTTCCATCCTTCCATCTTTTCTTTCATCCTTCCATCCTTCCTTCGTTCTTTCCTTCCTTCCTTCCTTCCTTCCTTCCTTCTTTCTTTATTCCTTCTTTCTTTCTTTTTTCTTTGTCCATCCATCCCTCATTCCTTCCCTTTTCTTCTCTCGCTCGTCAACATGCTTGCTTTAACTTGCGAAACTCAAAACTGCTCCGTTCACGCATCCTACATAATCCCAGATATCTTGCATATCTTTATTACATCGGGACTTTGTCATATTAAAGTACTGGAGTTTCGTTTATTATTACTTTCAACTTTATGCCCTTATAGTTCAAGTTTTTTGAGGATTTTACGGTATAAGTGGTTAATATTTCATTTGTGGCAATCTCCGTACTGCGATAAATAGCAATGGCATTCATATATTACTTTCCCGAGACATTTGCTATACCAGATAACCTTTCATAAATAAAACAACATACACCTACTTGCAAGAACGTTGTCATACGAAAATAGAACATTAGTGATTTAGTGGGATAGGAATTATATTAAAAAACAAAAAGATCACTGAAGCTGAAATTTTTCTTTTGTCTTTTAATGTACTCCTTTCTCGCTAAATTACTAATGTTCTAATATCGTATGTCAACGTTCTTGCAAGCAAGTGTAGGTTAACATGAGGAAAAATGCTTTGCTATGAATTATTTTTCTTTTTTCTTTCTTTCTTTCTTTTTTTTAATATCCTAAACTTCGGCTGGGAAAGAAAACCTCAAAGAAACAGAAAAAGCCAATTCCTCAAGCCAAAGCGTTCCACTCTTATGTTGGGACTGTTGAATTTATCACTAAACTCAAAATAAAAATGTTGCATAAGCGTCTTCTGATCTTTTCAATTTTGTACAACAGTATCATAATATCAAGAAAAATTGACTTCTTTGATTTCAAAATGATAGAAAACCTATGTATAAAAAATGGGATAACTGAAATCTTACTCAACATTACACTTTCTGAGGAATTACATTTTTTTGGCAGAAAGTAGAGAAACCGCCACAAAAATCGATGGTGGTTCAAAACTAACTTTTCGTACGAAGCAATGTTGCTCAAGTTGCCGCTAATGATCGAATTAAAAATTCACTCTATCTGTAAAAATCAATATAGCACGACGCATTATTTATGAGGGAAAAAGAACGATTGTATGAATAAATAAAAAGATATTGGGGAAAAAAGTTATAGTTTAGAGGTGAAATGAATGAAGAAAAATCGCAATGAAGTTTACGATGCAATGTGCTGATATTTCTCAACTTCTTGTATGTTGGACTCCACGGGTTTCCTTTATTAACAGATAATGGTTAATCTAAAATGACACTAACATTTAAGTTAAAATTGGCAGTGCTGAATTGAACAAGACTTATCGGATTCTACCAATTAATAATTTATTGGTTTTGTACGATTTGTTCAGGAAAAAAAGGATAAAACGATCGCCAATACAAATGTTAAAATAGAAAACTGATAAAATAGAAAAATTACGCATGAAAATACTGAAAAAAACTAATAACATTATGGATTTTAATCTTAGATGATTATAGAGGCAAAGACAATAAAAGACAGAATAACACAGCCTTATTAATGAATAAACAGTCAACTGACGAAGCGGTATTGTCAAGGCCATGTTGTCATATCTCCTTAAATCGAATTTTGGACTTTCGATTCAAGACTAGCCCAGGTTCATTTATATAATGCAATAATTAGATAATTTCTTAAAATTGGGGGTCATTCCCCTCGGAATTCCAAGTGTAGGAATGCAAAGTATGTAGTTCAAACGCATCAATAAAAGACTTACCAAGTGTTTTAGGTACCATATCGCCATAACCGACTGTAGTCATCGTGATAATCGACCACCAAAATGAATGGGGTATACTTCGGAACTCCGTCGGAGAGCTCCCGAATTCAGCATAATAAACAGCACTAGAAAATAAAATAACCCCAACACAGAGAAAGAAGAACAACAGTCCTAATTCTCGTAGACTTGCCTTGAGTGTGTGACCCAAAATTTGAAGACCCCTTGAGTAACGCGAAAGTTTGAAGATTCGAAACACTCTCACGAGCCGAACGCAACGGAGAATCGCTAAGGATGACACACTTGTTGGCTCTTTCATAGGTAGTGTTACAAAAAAAGGCAGGATTGCTACCAAGTCAATTATATTAAGGACAGACACCAGAAATTTGCATTTACTTGGCGAACACAACAAGCGAACGGTGTATTCAAGCGTGAACCAAGCAATACAAAATGCTTCAATCACAAAAAATGCAGAATTCTGTTTTTCCCTTGGCACCGGTTCCTCATATCCCAAAGTCGAGTTATACTTTCTTTGAGGTTTTGGCTGAAATTGGGGCAGAGTTTCGACACAGAACAGAACAATAGAAAGAACAATTACAGTAACTGAAAATATCGCCATCGCTCGAGCCCAATTTGACGTATCTGGGTGCTCAAATATAGACCAAATTTTTCTCTGGAACTTATTCTTTGGCATAGGACGAGCCTCGGGAGTGAAAGCAACGTCTAAGTCGTCTCCAGCTTGACTTAAGGCATCTTCACCCAAGTCAAAAAACTTCAAGTCACTGACAAACACCTTTCTTGGGATGTTTGTGGGTCGTATGAGCACTCCACAAGTTTGATAGTAAGCCAATATGGACTCAAAGCAAATCCGATTCTTGTCGAAAAAGTATTCTTTTCTCTCGTGGTCGTAAAACTTTTCTCTCCTCTGTGGATTGCCAAGCAGAGACTCTGGGAATCTTTCGAGTGTTCGGTCATATGTCTCATAACGGAGTCCAGAAATATTGATAATAACGCGATTCCCTAGATTTGGATTCCTAAAGCTGGGAGCCTTTTTGATTTGACTCTTGGAATTAGATTCTTGGTTTGAAGGAATTTCCTCGTTTTCTTTCGTCATCTCATAAATCTTTCACCCTTAGTAACGACGTCCTATTCTCTCCATTCAGTACACAGAAGCTACAAGGATCTTCAAGATGGCCATTGCGTGCCGCAATCTAAGGGATCGCGTATATATAGTCTTATTGTCCAAGGTGATGATGAACTAGTAATTAAACCAAATAATTGTTGTCGCTTTGCTTTGTAGCCTCGGCTATTAGGACCAGTTTCACAAGTTGACTTCAAGCAGCAAATCAGCAAATCCAAGATCTTGGGGGCGAAATTTGATGCCGTTAAAGAGAGGTTACTCGAGGTTGCCTTCCTCGCGATAAACAGCTCATTTGAAGCGCTTACTCTTTTATGGCATGACTCTGATGGCATGCAAAGTCAAAACAATAAACGCTCGTGATTCAGTGAATTTCATCTAAGTCAAGAACATCAAAAGCTAGGCTTAAAACTAACCTAATGTTTTTCCTATACTATGGGACCCAAGAACTCTGGTAATTGATTTTCTGAGCATCAGCGAGGAATCTGATCACGATTCGCAAATATTGGCCGATAGCTTTAATACAGTGTTGTTTTTTTTTTACGAAATAGTCAGAATACCGTAACACTCGGCTCCCCCAATTGGCTGGTAACGGTTCGCCGATTCACACGCGGACGGTCTGTTTTTACTTCGACTACTAAAAATAAACAAATTGGGTTTATATAAGTATGACAAGTTTGGGATTGGTTTAGCGCCAGTAATATGTTTGTATTTGCTTGATATTTTTAACGTTTTCATCGTAATTCATGGAGCAGTTTTCAGTACAGCATCTTGAGTGGTCATTCATCAGTGTTGCATCATCTTTTGTACAGTACTGACATAGGGGGCTTGATGCATATTAAAAAATGCTACTACTTTAGCCGTTATTCACCAACATAAAATAGGTTCAAATACATTTGAATTCAATTTGGCTCAAATTTATATATTTACGAACTCTTAATTCATTGTAATGACGTACGTGTAGGAAGAACGCGCAAAGGACAAAGAGGAGCCAGTCAGCTTTGGTTGTGATAACGGCCTACTCGCAGTTGAATCGACGCTTGACTGTTTACCCCCACAGACATTATCTAACGGCATAACATACTTATATTATTAACAAGCTACATCGTTCTATCTTCAAGTCCAGAATATTCAAAGGCAAGTGAACCACGGATTCTTGTATGGAGTGGGATGGAGAAAAATTTCACTTTAAACAGATGATTGAATCGGAAAAAAATGATCAATTTGGCTAGGACGTTTTAGACGCTTCAATGCTCAATCACCGCATGCATGCTCAAGCTGTGAGTTTATATTAATTATTAAAAAGAAATAAAGCTCTTTTATTCTTTTTTGTTTTGTTTTTGTTTTGTTTGGCGTTGTTTTAGGCATGGTATTGAGATCTAGAAACCACGTAGCGACTAAATTATCAACATGATGATGCTCTCCGATAAATAACAAGGTAGATAACATGGGGAGACACGATTGGTTTAGATTGATGAAGGAACTGATTTAAATCAATGCTGATAGTCTCTCTTGCGTAATAAACTTTGAATAAAATTTAAAATGAAAATTAGCAAAAATTAACGTTTCAAATTCGAAGTCGACATAACGTAATGTTTCAAATACGAGTTGCTGTAGTCTATTGGGGTTTCAAAATCCGAGTGGAATTTCAAATGCCGAGACGTACCCGAAAAGTCGGTCGAGTAGTAAGACTTTGAAATATTTCAAAGTACTAGAACTTTGAAATGGGTGCGGTCGTGTTTGATGGGGGTTTCAAACTACTGCACGTGGTACAAATAAGAAACCCTGGTTGGTCGATGAGCGCATGAATAATTAATGAGTATAAGATTTCATCTTCAGCATAAAAAAATCTCATTGGAAGAGGCAGACTAGGGGGTAACGAGTCGTGAAAGGACCGCGCGCCGAACTCCATCGCGGTGTCACACGCGGCTGCAGAGTGCGCGCGACCAATTTTCTAACTTGATCTACGAATTACCCCGTCTATCTTTTGCTTTGTAGCAAAGAAATTGAATATGGTGCTTACGCTTGTTAAAGATCAAAAATCACGTGACTTTTTGGAATTGACTGGGGGACAAACAAGCGGTTGACCGAGTAGTTAGAGAGGCAACTAAGCGGATGTTTAAACTTCCGGTAATAACTATTGTATTTGACTATTTCTACGAAATGAAACCAAAAAAAAGAGAGATCAAAACAACCTCCAAGATTCTACAAGCATGTAAAACGCAGCTATTACCGGAAGTGACGTCTATCGATATTGATCAAACTTGCTACAATTATGGATTGAATTTCGTTCTTTTAATCAGTTTACACTATCTTACAAGAAAAAATATCAGTAATTACCTATCTATAAAATTTCACTATCCGCATAAACCTTATTTACATGCAATTTTCTAAGCTTATACGATTACCATTTCCAATGTCTCTTGTCTAGTTATGTGGAGCCTATTACGAGAAATATCTCCCCATTTAAGTCTGAAGGCCAAGATCATTCAGGGACAACTCCATGGATTTTTTAAGGCGAACTATTGCATTCAACTTTAGGTGGAGTATACAGCTATTTCGAAAATCCATTTCCAACGTCTCTTATCTAGTTTATATGGAGCCTATTACAGAGAATATCTCCCCATGTAAGTCTGAAGGCCAAGAGTCATTCAGGGACAACTCCAGGGATTTCTAAGGCGAACTCTTGCATTCAACTTTGCGTGGAGTATACAGCTATTTCGAAAAAGGTGAAGGTTTGTTATATGTTGCTTACCAAGCTTAAAATGTATTATATTCATATGTAAATAATGTTAACACAGAAGAAATTATGCCAGTAAAAAGTGCATACAAAGTTTAGAAAAAAAATCATATTGTTGTGACTATTCGCTGATCACACATCGCCCATAGGACTGTTCGGGCTTGGTATGAACATTCAAAAAAACCTTCACCAACCTTTTTCAAATAGCTGTATACTCCAAAAGTTCTTTTTATAGAATCACTATGATTTCCTTGTTAAACAAGTGGGTAGCTCACAGCTGTAATTGGAATTCAAGGTGTTGGATTTTTCGGAGAGAAGAAAACCGGAGAACCTGAAGAAAACCCCTTGAATCAAGAAAAAGACCCACCGATCTCTGCCCATTTAAGTCTGGTTCACACTAGCGTCGAAAGCATCGTAATCCTAGTCGTAATCTTAAGAAGCTTACGATCTAGTGTAAATGAATGCGACGCAAGCCGAATCGTAAGCCTCGCCTCCTTGTTATTTTCCTGCCAGCTTCAGGTCAATCCTTACGATTACGATTACGTTTTCTTGGTCCACACTCGAACGTGAGGTGAGCGTAATCGTAGTCGTAAGGAAACAAAACCTTCTGATCTTAGCTTATGATTACGCTGTTACGATACACCTTACGACGGCTCTCAAGACTACGATTTTTGATTCCAACTGGGTTTTAACGCTGCTTACGATTGCAATTAGGATTAGGATTACGATTACGACGGTAGTGTGAACAAGGCTTTATTTGAAAAATGGAAACTTCTCACCAACCGCTATTAAACTACGTCTAGAGTAATCGCTGGTTTTCCAAGCCGCCATGTTGGGCAAAAAAAAGTATTTTGGTAGCGTTTTCGCATGATTCTAGAGAGTCCACTCAATAACGCGAGCAGTGCATTTTGACTGGAGATGAATTTGATTGGCTATCTACGTAAGGACCGAACAGAAAACTGATTTTTGTATTAAAACAGTTCTGCCAAAACCAAGTTTTACGTTCGCATTGGAGAGAATTTAGCAACGTTTTACCGATTTTGGTGCATAACTTGATTATAATTTCAATCTATAAATTTCGATAAAATAAAGCAAAAAGACATTTTTCAAGATTATCTGATGTGCGAGGCTAGAATGATGATCTAACCTATGGAACAAGAGTCAACAGTCTCTTGATACAAAAGGAATGTTATGCAATATAAGTAAATGAATGTAAAAAAAAATAGACTCATACTTTTAAGTATGATACTTGAAAATATTAGTCTATTATTACACAGAGAATCGAAAAACCGTGGGCACTTAGAAACATTCCAGGCATTTTCTATTGTTCTTTGGCCAATCAAAATTGACTTTCTAACCACAAGATAACGGAAAGATAACAATATCGCTTCTGATTGGTTAAGAAACATTCTTGAAATATTTCTAGGTGCCCATGGTTTTTCGATTTGCACTGTAAGCATTATTAAGAAGAAATAAGAAAGAGTTATTAGACAAGGAATTGTCATTCACTCGAATTTCGTTCAAAGTTTAGACCGATTGCTTTTTTCCCATTGAGTTTCAAGGCACGTGTCAGACCCCTAAACACGATTCGTGGGGATGACACGTGGAATGGTCGGAATTGGGAAAACAATACGCATAAAGACGTAGACCTAAAAGTGTGATTTCTTTTGTATCTTCCTGTTTCCTGCCTCTATTTCAAAATAATTCCGAGTTGTCTATTTGCGAAATTAAGAACTAGACATCAAAAAGCGGGCTCCCTCCTGGTCCTGGTATAGGGGTCCCTTTTAGGCTTACAATATACATACACAGACATGCCAAGCCCATAAAAATAGCGACTCCAATCAAAGCTTTAAGTCTTGACTTCAAACTTCTACGGAATCTTGAGGGAGCCATGACGGCCAAAAGTGCCATACAGAACGTTAGGGTATAAAAGATGGATACTGCGGTATTGATGGCAAGGATTTGGCCAAACTTGGAAAACAGTTGGATGGTAGTGAGGCAGAGTGGAATGGACGCTGCTATGGTTGTCATAGCAGAGCTGAGGATGGAGGAACCGATGTGGGAGACTGCCGCTGCTGTTCTCCAGCCACGCAGATCCTAGAAAGTAATTTTAAAAATGTGTGCAAACAATGTACTGTCAAGCCTGCATAACAGCAATTCACTATAGGTGTTTCTATGAATTTCAAAGACAAAAACCTACCTTATTAGACATCCTGGTGTCGGGCAAAAATCGTCCGGATATGATGTACCCATCGACTAGATGTACACAGTAATCTACTGATGTACCAACAAGAATGGATAGCGAGATGGCTTCTATAGCACCTAGATGCCATCCTAGGAGGTAGAAGATGGCTACCACGAAGCATAGAACACCTGAGAAAAAAGGATTATGAAATTATGTAAGACTCATTAATGACACTGATGATGGTGGTGGTGGAGAAGGAGAAGGAGGAGGTGGAGAAGGAGGAGGTGGAAGTGGTGGTGAAGGAGGAGGTGGAGGAGGAGGAGGAGGAAAGGAGAAGGGAAAGAAGGAGGACAAGGACGACGTTTGTCTTCCATGTGCTGTGTTTCTCTTTCCATCCAAATATTCTCACTTTTCATTCTTTTTTCAACTTCCTTCTTTCTTTCTTTCTTTCTTTCTTTCTTTCTTTCTTTCTTTCTTTCTTTCTTTCTTTCTTTCTTTCTTTCTTTCTTTCTTTCTTTCTTTCTTTCTTTCTTTCTTTCCATCCTTCCATCTTACTCTGAGCAACAGACCTCTTTAGCTTCGAATTACTCTCTTCCTTTTTTAACCACGTCTCATTCCCTTAAGACTGATAAGATTCTTATTTCAGTTGTATCTAAGAAGAAGTCTATTTACTGAAATATTTGAAATACAAAGAAACAGATTGCTTACCCAATATTGTTAAAATGACGATAAACGAAAGCACTAAATGGCCAGTAAAGATTATAACAGCAGCAGTACACAAGACCAAGGAGAACACAATGCCATATATAGCACCATTGACAGCTACGATCTCCATGTACATATGGACCCAGTCACTAGAAGTATGGAAGGCTGATTGTAATTCGGCTACATCTTGGACTTGTGTTTTGAGAAATGAATCCCATTTGTGATACATTTTGACCATCTCTCTGGAAGAAAGGCCTTTGCTGATGGTCTGATGAAAGAATAAATGAAGAAATTTGTCAATCATTTGCATAGTAGGCAGCACACGAAACAACCAAGCCACACTTGCTCTTTAAAATAAGTGTGTGAGGTCACTGAGGATCAAACTATGGACCTCTTGCTTAGCAGGCAGCACACTAACCTACCAAACCACACTTGCTCCTTAAAACGAGTGTGTAAGGTCACTGAGAATCAAATTATGGACCTCTTGCTTAGCAGGCAGCACACTAACCTACCAAGCCACACTTGCTCCTTAAAACAAGTGTGTGAGGTCACTGAGGATCAAACTATGGACCTCTTGCTTAGCAGGCAGCACGCTAACCTACCAAGCCACACTTGCTCCTTAAAACAAGTGTGTGAGGTCACTGAGGATCAAACTATGGACATCTTGCTTAGCAGGCAGCACGCTAACCTACCAAGCCACACTTGCTCCTTAAAACAAGTGTGTGAGGTCACTGAGGATCAAACTATGGACATCTTGCTTAGCAGGTAGCACACTAACCTACCAAACCTTAATTGCTTCTTCCAACAAGTGTGTGAGTTCACTGAGGATCAAACTATGGACCTCTTGATTATCAGACAGCTAAACTACCAACCCACACTTGCTCCTCAAGTGGGGCCGCTGACTTGATTACAAAGGTCTTGCATGCAAATCAGCAAACTAAGCATCCACACAAATAAAAGAATTGTTTGCACACATATTAACTTACACTCTCAAAGGACATAACGAACCAGAAAGCAGTAGACGAATTCTGATATATTCGTTGATTTGCTTTGATGTAGTATAGATGAGCAGACGACTTCCCATTCAGTTTGGTGTGACTTCTGACCCCCTTACATTCACTAGTTGATTGATAATGCTGTCTTATTTTGGTCATCAGCCAATCAGGGAAGCAGTCGGCTCCGGCATCTCGTACGAGCTCCTTATTATTGGCAAAGGCGTTACATATTCGACACATGTGTTTGATGAAGAGAGAGCGATGGTTGTAGATTAGACCTGTAAACTTTGGGTCCATTATGACTGAGCCCTGGAATCAAAACGGTTTAAATGTAATTAAATGGGATATAATCAAATGAAAAGAAATGAAAAAGAAAAAAACAATATGATAATGGTAGTAGTGTGATGGAGCATGGTGATGGTGATGACATGATTATTGTGATGATAATGAAAATGTCCGTAATAGTGATGGCGTGATGATGTTGGTGATGATGAAGATGATGATGATAATGATGATGAAGTTTATTCTGAAGGTCATAATGATGATGGTGATAAAAATGATGACGATGATTATGATTAAGATGAAGTTTATGTTGAAGGTCATAATGATGATAATGGTTATGATTGCGATGATCAAGGTGATGATGATGGTAAAGGCGATGATGATCATGATCATGTTAATGATGATAAAGATAGTAATGATGTAAGATGTTGATGATGATGACAATGATCATGATGATAAGCAGGAGAAGATTACTATTACTATTACCTTGCCCTGTAAAACATGTTGTCGTACCACTTGACTGCGATCAATGTTCTTGATTCCAAAAACCAAGCTAACAGTTACCATTGAATCGAGGATAGGTTTATCTACAACGTCTGTACAGTTTGTGTTAAAACAAGGGTCAAATGGTTCACCTCCTGGGAGAGTAGGTAATTCTGCAGGCTTTGTCTTGATATCATTGGTTTCCTCTGTGAATAAAAAATCTGCTTGTTCATGGTTGAAACGCGAGTTGAGATGAACACAGAAGCAGAAGAGGAAAGTAGATGTTATGAGAGAGAAAAAATGAAAAGAAGAAAGAAGATAGTTGCTGAGAGAAGAAGAGACTAGGAAAGAAGAGACGACCAGAGTCAAGTAGAATAGACACAATGAACACAGAATGAACACAGAAGCAGAAGAGGAAAGTAGATGATATGAGAGAGAAAAAGTGACAAGGAGAAAGAAGATAGTTGCTGAGAGAAGAAGAGACTAGGAAAGACGAGAGTATCAGAGACAAGAACAATTGGAAGAAAGAAATGGGAGTGGCAATGATTTCACTTACCATCTGTAACTGCAGATGTTTTCATTGGAATTCCATTACCTAAAGGAAGATAAAACATTGACAAATAGAACTTAGTTTATTTTATGTAAGATTGAAGAATTAATTCTAATATATAATCTTCAATAAAATATTTTTTCTCTATTACTAATAAGTAATATATTAACATGTGAAGATACATAATATCTTCACACTTGAAGAAAACACCATTTGTAAAAATTATATTATAAAATAACTGCTCGAAATCTCGCGTTCTGATTGGTTTGGAGCGCGTGCTTTATGAAAGCACACAGCACGCACGCGCACTTTCAGTTTCGTCATTTATGTAATATGTATTTTATAAAAGGAATAAAAAACTTGCTTGCTGTGCTGTGTGCAGCCATAAAGCACTTGGGGATTTGCAGAGCACTCAAGAAGTGTCGAAAAGCACTCTGCTACGCGTCGTGCTTCTCCTAACACTTCTCTCATGTTCTGCCAACTCCCGCATGCTTTATAACTGCACACAGCATGCGCACGCGTTTTTTATATTTCTTCATTTCATTGGTAATTGCATATTAAATATAATTTATTATCATGCACACGAAAGCCTTAAAGATGCTACTACATGTTGCTTGAAGATACAGATGTTATCTTCTCATTCGCTGCGCTCACTCTTAAGATATCACCTCAACAGGAGAAGATAAAATCTGTATCTCCATGAGACCATGTAAAAGAGACTCTGCCTTCTGTCATGGCTGTCATCATGTGATGGTGCAAAGCTACTATATCTATAGTATAGAATATTTTAGGGATTACTTCATAAGTACTAAAGTGGTGTATATAGTTATTAGTATATATGCATGGACCTCTATTACCAACCCCTTACACTCAGTTCCCAACCAATCCCTATGCAGTCCTTGTAGTCTTACCAGCAGTGGTTGGTTTGCCTGTGGTTTTTGGTACATCTACTTTTGTGGATGGTCTTGTTATTGCAGATGATTTGTTATTGGCAGATGGAAACGATGTTTGCCTGAAAAAAACACACACGAAGCCCCATGAGCTATTGACTCATACACCATTCGGGCTGCACATCTAATGGTTAATTCACCATTTTCCATACATTGGTTCACTGGTCAAACACAAAGAGCTCAAGCAAGGCGCCAAGGTACTTTCAAAGGATTATTCAAATTTGAAGCTTGCAACCTCGACTGAATGCTTTGTGTTTGACCGGTGAACCGATGTATGGAAAATGGTGAATTAGAATCTAGAATTTCCAACAATCAAAATAATTCTATGCAAAAACATAACTTTTAACGAATTAAGGATTTCCAACAATCAAACTAAACTCTATGCAAAATCATAACGTTTGAATCATTTTCTATAAATGATGTGGAAACAATATTTTGCATTATTCTACCTTTGTCTTGTAGTCGGTCTAGATGTTCTGAGAGTGGTTTTCAAGGTTGATTTGGGAGCATTTGTTGGAAGGACAAACGGCACAGTAGAAGGCCTTTTTGACTTTGGGGAATAAGGTTTCTGCGTCGTAAAAACATCTGATGGTAAAGTGATAGGTTTCTCGGAATGGACTGGTTTTGCTGTAGGTGGCCCATTAATGAAATTACTGGCCACTTCAACGATGTCGTCGCATATTTTACAATCATAGTTATCTCCACTCATGTTGTACTTCAGGTCAAGAAGCTGCTGAAGATTCGAGCCTTCTTTGAAGAAAGATGGTGGCTTGTCGGAAGGGGTGATTTTTGTGTCAAGAAAGACAGAACCTGCAAGAACGATAATGTATAATAACAAAAGGCCAAATCTAAATAGATGGACAGGCTTGGCATAGGAGAAAAGACATAGCTGAAGGCTTGTTCCACACAGCCAAGACTGCTCAGAAGTGTCTTCAGTGTTCTCTTGAGGTTGATGAGTGTTTTCATCACCAAGCAATGGGGCGGAGTCGGAGTCTTGGGCATCGTCTGATAGGCACAGTAAATCAGAGTCATCACTGTTTGGGCCACCAATATCAGCAAGTGAGTCGTCAAGTGATAAGCTGTTGTTATTGAGGGGTAGGTTAGAGACATCGTCAGTTAATTCAATGGGAGGGACATCGTCTGTAACAGGTGGGGGATGACTGACTCTTGCAGAAGGCTCATTCCCAGATAGAAACCTTTGAATGTCACCTAAAAAAATAATGAACAGAACATCAATACATTAAATAATTACAGGATAAAGAAATGGAGACCCTTGCCACCACTTAGCTATTGCATTTTCCATGTCCTCTTGAGAAGTATAGATATTTTTTTTGGAACTACACGATATACCCTCCTCAGACCCTCCCCACCCCTTAGAAATTTCTTTCTTCCTCCATGAAACCCTTTTTCTGGTACTCAATATACCTGAGGTTCCCATACCTTCCCCGAACTACCACTTAGAAATTCCAACCACCCTTTCAAGAGGGGGGGGGGGGGGTGGTATGGATTACTTTTAATATATAGAATTTGGATTTCTTTTTATATATAAAAATGAGGAATTCTCTTCCTCCAAGTATAAGAGCTTGCACTTCTATCTTAGTTTTTAAAAGAGAAGTGAAAACCTGGCTTTTTAAACAAGCTTTTCTTAATTAATTCAAATCCAATTATTTTAATAAAGTTTATATCAACTTATACCAGTTTACGTTTGCAATTTGAATGTTTATGTTATGAAATGTTGTGCAATGTTTAATATCATAGTTGAGTATGTTTATATCAGTGTTTCAAATAAATAAATAAAACGTTCCAATGCTTTAATAATGTTTTTTCAGAATATTTATGTATTTTTCATAGTTTGTAATATTAAGATAGCGTCAAATTTTATAATATTTTTGAGCCTTCAATGATATGTAAAGCACTGTTGGACTATAGGAATTAGTGCTATATACAGAGGATATTACATGGGCGCGCAGAGATACGAATTTTATCTTCAAGTGTTCAATTGATATATCTAAGAGATATCTAAATTGAACACGAGAAGATAAAATTCGTATCTCCAAGCGGCCATGTAATGAACATTCTGTTTATTATATAGATATCGATGAAACTTAAATAAAACAAAAGCTCAAAAATTCTTTATCAAAATACGTTACTATGTCAACAGCGATATCTTCACGTGTGAAAGATATGATATCTTCTACTGGTGAAAGATATCAAGTTTTCGACACTAGAGAAAACCTGGTATTTCATCGATATCTATATAATAAAAAATAATAATTTTATTTATTATTATCATACCACTTGCATATACACGTATATAAATTCAAATCCTTAACTAAGATGGAGGAAAGTGGAAAGAAGATGGATAGCAATGTTATTGAAACCTTTACCTGGGAGTTCACTTTGAGTTTTACAACAGTTCAAAGGAATCCAACCAAACAGAAACCTAAACAGACGCTTTTCCAGTTTATGGATGTATTGGTACCATAAGAAGAGAGTCGGGGGGATAATTAAGATTACTGTCAGCCAACAGCTGATGACAATCAGCATCATAAAGAGTCCAAAATCATGGATGGCTGGCATCTGTAAATAAAAATTTAAAAAATGAATAAATAAAAATTAAAAAAGGCCAGTACAAAGCCATTAGAGTGCAAAGCCGTTTCGCAGTAATGTTGCATCTGTCAACATGGCTCACTTCTCTGTGACTTGGTTTGTTTGATTGACAGGAAAAACAACCAAAGCACGAAAAGAAAATGGAAAAAATAATTCAATGATAAAACAATTATTGAACTCTGTTATCACAAAATACCCTGATTTGTTTACATCTCACCACTAACAAATCAGAATATTTAGCTCAACCTCATCCAACAATAGTCCACTTCTGAGATATGCTTTGCTTGTCATGCACAAAGGTT
Organism: Actinia tenebrosa; assembly: GCF_029948245.1. NCBI lineage: Eukaryota > Metazoa > Cnidaria > Anthozoa > Actiniaria > Actiniidae > Actinia > Actinia tenebrosa. The sequence goes on along the minus strand of NW_028292580.1, from coordinate 8,894,892 downwards.
TCAGTACGAGGTTATGTGCTAAATTAAATCAATTCTTTTCTTCTGTCATGAGTCACTGAGCATTATGCACGAAGCCTCACAATGAAACCTTTGTGCGTGACAAGTAAAGCATATCTTGAAAGTGGGCTCTTGCTTAATATTCAAAGCATAGTACCTTAGACAGACAATTTGCTCCGAAAGCAGCAGCAGTAGTAAAAGAGGTGAAGAAGGTAGAACCTCCTGCAGTACTAATGGTATGCATCAGTCTAGACTTGATATCCTGTGACTTCTTTGCATGGACAAATGTATTAATAAAGACAAAGACATCATCGACTCCAATACCAATAATTATAAACAACGATGCACCACTGAGAATCGTAACATTTGGAATCGCAAATATCACTCGGAATACGAAATAGGCACATGGCAGGGATAGAAGTATGCTGAGCATACCGAAAAAGGTTAGGAAGAGGGAGAAAGAGGTTAGAATGAAGACAAAAATGATGATGATGATGAGGGTGTATTTTGCCTTGTTTACATCGCTCCACATGGTCTTGGAGACCAGGTAATCGAACACCTCAGGACCTCCATAGAGTACTTTGACTTTACTGTTGGAAAAAAGGAAGAAAAATTGTCAATAAAACGTAGATAAAAACTGAGGTTATCTCTTTCTATTCACCACCGTAAGTACAGCAGTGGTACAGCTCAATGGGGTCGAACTGAAAGCATGTGAAGATGCCTCTCCAGCTGCTATACAGTCCATCTACAGGGCTTAAAATAACAGCCAGTAAGTCACTTGTCATGATGACCGGCCAAATTAGTTTTAGCTCCGTCATACCTGGCTCCACATTACTGGTCTAAATGACCGGCAAGGCAAGTTCTAATTTTGGGCAGACATTGTCCGATGTCCACACATTATTTTAAACCCTGCTATGATCCTGAAACACAGCTCTTAAAGTACAGTGTAGTTTGGATTAGTAAGTAGGGTTGATTTAAGAGGAGAGAGGTAAAACTGAAAGCTGAAAGAACCCTGGGAGTTCGAAAGAAAACCAGCCAACTCAAATCATATGTGGTGAAGTGAATCATACTTTCGTCCTGAATATCAAGAAAACACTTCATACAGTGATTATTGGACCTTTAAAGAGTATTCTTAGGAAGTTTCAGCTGAATCCAAGTTTGAGCGATTTTCATCAGATTAGCACTTTAAATAAGGCGAATTCTATTGAAAACTTGTGATTCAGCTGATGAACATTCTGCACAGAAAACAATTAATGAAATGAAGTCTAGCAAAATCAAGCAATTATTTTACTTATTCAAAAGTTTCTGCTTCGAGAGATGGTGGTAATTGGGCCCACAAAAATAACTACAAATGTTAAAAAGTTTGGTAAAGATGATGCTATCTGGAATAATGAGAAGAAAAATTAGGTCAAGATTTTATTGAAAACAAATTAAACAAAAAATAAATTAGTATTCAAAGCTTGTGGTTGAGTAAACACAAAGAGGTTGCTATATATTTCAGCTGACCATCTGTGAGGTAGCTTTTCTAATTAAATGCTAAATTACTTTTTTTTTCATCCAATTTTCCTTTTCGTTTTATTCTTTTCCTTTCTTACTTTCTCTTTTTCTTTCTTCCCCTTTACCCTGTTCCTTTATCATTCATTCATTTTTTCCCCTTTCCTCTTTCTTTTAGTCATTTATTTAATCTAACAAGCCCAATTCCAATTTAATCTCTGAGTTAGCCTTACTCTGACTTTAATAAGCTTCAAGAAGTTTTATTGTTTTATGAAAGAAATTCAACAATTTGAAATTTTATTCGCTTTTCATCTCTCTCAAATAACAAATTTCTGTCTCCTTTATCTCAATTCTTTCTAGCCTTCCTAAAAAAATCTATAATTGTATTCATTTATTTCCATGCAACTCCTTTAAATGCTCACGATACATAAGTTCAAAAAAAGTCTATTGTTAACTCATCTACAGAGCACACAGTGTATACAAAGACCTTCTTATAAAAAATACCCTTCAAAAGCACCACTTAACACTTCAGCAATAATATAAAAGAAGTTATCATCATTTTCAAGCTCACAATTCAAGAATGACAATTTTTTTGCGAATAAAAAAATTATCTTATTCAAATGAATTCAGTATATTTTTTAAAGCAGGATACTCTCTTGACAAAATACGCAGCTGTGTTAAGTAGTTTTCGTTTTTAATCACATATTGAATCTGCTAATCGTAAAATAGCTAGTAGTCTTTATTTCTTTCCTTCATTCATTTATCCATTTTTTCTTTTTTTAATTTCTTTTCAACTCATCTTTTGAAATTTTTTCACCTTTAATATTTTTGTTTGTTTGTTTCTTCCTTTCTTTTTAATGCATTTGGTTTTTCCCTTCCTCTCCGTCCCACTTTACTCCTTCCTTGCTTTCTTTCTTGCTAGCAAGCAGATGTGTTCTACACGTATACCAAATTATTTGCGTCCAAAAATTCATTAAATGCTCCTCATGATATGTTAACATGTAAGTTCAAAATCTATTGTTTACAAGTCATTTCGCTTAATGAATATAACAGAGCCTCTACTGACATTTGAAATGGATTTCCAAAGAACAACACTAAATACATCAGTCATGCGCAGGATTGTTATCACTTAAAGTCAATGAACAAAAAGAAATATTGCACTCTGAAATTTTTTTCAATAACGAGCAATAATGGCAAAAAGTGCCAAAAACTAGACTTTAGTATGAATTTTGATCCCAATTTTCGTTTGGGGTTAACATTCAAAACCTTTTTTATGCAGTTAGAAACTGATGTACTATGATAAATGCCTGTTTGAAGTGGTATTTTCAATTGTACAAAGATGTTTTGTTGCATTTGTTTTTAAAAATGTTGCTTTGTCAGGCTTTTTTATAGAAAATATATGGGAAATAAGGAAATGAAGGCCTAAACCTCATTTTCGAATAATTTTATTTGCTTTGGGTTAACACTTTGATTCCACTTTTTGGTCATCTCCACTTCCAAACAAGTTAAACTTTCTGAATAACAAGATTTTAGCCTTGTACAACAGCCTTTCTTCAAGAAAATAGTTTTTTGGTGCTCACTGCTTGAATACGAAAAGAATTCTTTCTTAAATATTTTTGGAGTTTTAACAGGATTCTATAGTAACCATTCATTATTAGTTTTCTGCTACAAATAAGTTGTATTCATGATATGAGACCACTCAACTGTCGTAAAGCAACCAATACTCTTCTCCTAATTTATAATAATAATGAAAAATTTTTATGAAGCAAGCCAGTGGAATTAATTGAAACGTTGATGTATTTTTCTTAGTTAAAGGCACAGATATATACATCTAAAAATATATTTCTATAGATTACCATATATATCTACAGTGTAAACAACATTGCTGAAACAATATTTCTTGCCATAGGGTAGAATGGAGCAATTTCATTGTGCGAAGAAACATATTTCAGGATTTGAATAACTTTCCACTGACCACAAACAAGTATTCTACCTGTCAATCAAGCTTGCCAAAGTGGTCATGCAATTACTAAAACATATTCTTGGTTTTCACCTACGTCATCATGAATTTCAAAAGTGTAAATTCGCGTTATAATGAAATAAAAGTTTCATAATCTTGTAAAGCGGTCAAAACTACATATTCTGGCCAAATTTCGAGGCTGTAAAGCATTTCGTTGCGGAACTAGAGGCGAGTAAACATGACGCAATTTTTGGTTAAAATGTATGGAGCGGCCATCTTGGTGTTCCAAGTTGGTACACCATCATGGCGGACAAAATTTCAAAGGCTTAAGATGATGGAATTTTTAATATTTTTGACTATGTTTCACTTAAATATACCTTAAATAGATCTTTAAAACACGTCTAAGGGAAAATCTTTTAACTAGATTAAATTATTTTACTATTTTGATCGCTATTTAGATAGACGTGACGGCATTGCGTGACACAAACTCAACCTTCATAACTCGGGAACCAAACATCGAAATGACTCGAGATTTTTTCTTGTGACTTATAACACTGAGTTCTGAAACATATTTGAGAAATGTCTTTATACGATCTATAGTTTAGATTTTGATGTTTTCATGACGTCATGTGAAAACCGGCAATAGCTTATAATCAGTAATGATAAAAGAGTAAATTATACACCGTGAAAAGATGAAAAAACTGACGTTTCGGATGCTATATAATCATGTGATCGTCAAAACTGAGAGCGAGCAAAATAACCAAAAAATCTACACACCTAGATTGAAAATAAATACCCTTACATAATTAGTAAATAGGTAAAAATTGTAATGGGTACAAATACTATATTTCGAGTTACATAAGTTTAACTTATGTTAATTAATGCAAATGAACCCATACGTAAACAAAGACCTATCTATTGTCCATGCGTCAGAGGCAAAAGCTTTTCTTTAAATTCAACAAAATATCTATATAAATCATTTTCCTTTTGAATAACTTTGTAAAATTCTGAATAAAAGTATTATGAAGTCATATCCTGTAATGAAAACTTATCAGCCATACTTTAATCAGAAAATGAATAATTCAAGAGTGCACTTAAAATATCTCGAGCTTAAACAAAATAAAAATAAATACTAAAAACAATAAATAAAAACATACTAGAGTTCATAAATACATTATTTGATAAAGATCTTGACATCGTATCTTTTTAAATATTTTAAGTAGATTAAATGGTATCTTTGATATTTATGTTTACTTACTCTGTCGAAGTTGTCTTGAGAAACTCAATAAACTTGACCATAAAGTTGGTATACAATGTGTCTTGTTCTTCGGCTTTTTTCCCTTTATAATCGTGCAGATTATAGCCCTTTAAAGGGAAGCCAAACTTAATCTGTGCTCGAAGAAGAGAACTTCTACGATTTTCGGACGAAAAATTTCCATCAACGAACCAATATGTGAATTTTTTCGTAAGCAAAAATTTCAGAGTTTTATGCATTGAAGAAGTTGTCAGCGTCTCTCCTTGCCCATCATAAAAGGACATCCTCCCAAATCGTGATGGGAAAAAGAAGTCTACTAGAGAAACGGGAGGTGTACAGGCATTATATCTGGTGGAAAGGACAGGATCAAGCTTGGCTATGTTCCATTTCCAACAAAAATCCTGAAAGCCTTTAAACTTCATGATTTGTTGTTCGATTTTCTGAGCTGTTTTGAGTCTCTCGGTTGTAAACATATTTTTATCTTCTCCTTGCGCGATGTATATTAAATCGATATTCCATCGGCTCTTTGATTGAGTGTATTTATATCCTGAAGAAGAAGAAGTAGGTGAGTCTGTAGGAGGGATAGGCCATGGTTCAGCAGAACGTCGAACACGAAGTTTATAGTCGTGCGACCTTTGTTTTGCTACTGTGAAGGCATCTTGGTGTTCAGAAGCAGCTTGACTTGGTATTTGGAACGACTGCAACGATATATCTACCACTGTTGGGTACTTAAATATAGTCACTAAACCAAGAAATACTGGGATTAATAAGGATAAAGACAGCACAATAATGGATAGGATTGTGAGGTTGACTGGAATACGTCGAGTTAGTTTTTGTACCCTTCCTTCGAGGACTGTCTTTGCTCTTCGAAGATTAGCAAGACAGCTGAGTTTAGGCTGCCGAAAACTCAATGAAGGACTGTCAGAAAAGCTCCCAGAGTGAACCCCATCTAGCTCTATATCAGGGCCTTCTAAAAGCTTAAAGTCGTCGCTCTTTTGCCTTGAATGACGAGCTCTTTGAGGCATGATTTCGAGTTGTTCTTCACTCCCTTGTGTGTATTATGTAAGCTTTCTTCAGTAAACTTCACTAAACTCGAACCTTGCTCACTAGAACTCCAACTAGATACCTTAGTTTCTGAAGCCCGTGAGATAATAATTTAAAAATGACTGAATGAAAGATCGAATTTGATGTTTGAAGGCCGCTTTGGCCAAGATGTTTTGGCCAACATGACTCTGACAAGATGGCCGACGTACAGTATAGCCACTAGTTTGTGTGGATAACTCACGTGACCATAATATACTCATCGCATATGACGTGCTCATCCGAATAGGACAAAAAACCAACTCCAAAAAACCGCTTTACAAAAAATAACAAAAAAAAGCTTAACTATAGGTCTCTATCTAGGGTTTCGTTCTCTTAGTACACGTACTTATTTTCTGGTATCATATCGTGTATTTGGGAATGAAGGTGAGTTATAATTGAGGGGGAGGGGGGAGGAATTGACTTCTCTTTGTTCTCAGTGATATGTATCTCTCAAACTTTGGACACTCAGAGCGCCAAATATAGACTTAATAATTTTCGTTTTTTAATTCGAGTGAATATTTCCCCCCCATTGTCAGCTTAAGCTTCTTCCTTCGGTCTGTAATCTGAAAGGTGACGAGCGGAAATGCTAAGAGCTTTGAAAATTCTGATAATATAGTGTCAGCGATTCTTTTCTGACAGAATAGAACAAAACACACTTATATTCCTTTCCTCTCTCTCTCTCTTCTTTTCTTTTCTTTTTTGAACTGCACTCCACATTTAGCTTATCTGATTTATGTAAAACGGTTTTATTTAAGAGAAGGATGTACATTGGTTAATTGCCTTAGGCTCTAGCATGTAGGGCGGGGAAGACGGTAAAGGCATTTATTTGAATTTCCATTGTAAAGATACGTATACTGTCAAACGGGGACCTACCCAACTACCCAACCAAGAACACCTTTTACCACGAAAGAAAACAACCGGGAAAAGGAAGAATGTGCACGTACGTGGACCATCCCTATACTAGTGATAGAGCTGAATTAGTCTAACCTGCTGAGCCTGATACTCAGGTTAGGATTATTCCTGCGGCAAGCAGATGGCCACTGATATTGGAACAAGTTCAAATAGTCAGTCTCAGTTGTGTGCATTTAGCTTTTCAATTAATAATGGAAAAATTCTTAAATTTTCGATTCTTACGAAAAAGTGTTCTCATTCAATTTTTTGGAGCCACAGATCGTCTGAAGGTTAATTAAGGTTTAGTTATCATACATGTATTAATGCGGCCATGAAACATTGGTAAACAATGGCGTTAATTAGACTGGCTAAACAGGAAGTCAAACTTAACCGGTGGTGGAATCGAGACAAAACACAGGAAGACCAACCAAGTGTAGTTCCTCGATGTAAAGAGATGGATGGATAGATGAGTGGATGGATGAAAAGGGATGATATATATAGAATATTTTTTATCCGATGGATAGACTAAATGTTTCCAATGATGCTATTAAACGAGTCAAAATGTAAAACCAAGGACGGCCCCTAAAGAACAATTAATTTCAATAATCTTTCCTAGTGCATCAAAAGTCAAAAATATTTTTCTTAAATTTTACTCTTTAAATTCATACTCTCTGATTATAAATTTATACTCTTAATTAAGATATCTGTAGGTCTGGAGAACCAATACCTGAGCAATGCGTCATTAGAGGTTCGGCTAATGTGAATTTCGACTTTTGACGGTCATATTTATTGGCTATAGAGGCTTTGCACCATCACGTGATTGCAGCCATGACAGGAGGCAGGAACAATTGAATCTAGTCTTATCTGATTTAAATGAGAAAGAATTCAGTTTCCCAGGGGAGAACGACTCTATTTCGTGTCCCCTGTCATGGCTGCCATCACGTGATGGTGCAAAGCGACTCTATTGAAGGAATGGTTTTTTAGGAGGATTTAGGGGGGAGGGGGTAGACATCGTTTGTAGACAACTAGATGGAGCACTCAGCTACACATTGACTGATATTAATGGAGGGTCACTCACAAGCAATCACTAGTAAAGGGGAGATTTCTTGGGGATCATGCAGTTAATATTAATCAGTCGCAGTATTAACAGTATTCGCTTATTTCCTCGAAGCTGCAGCCTTCGTAGCAACATTCTTCAACGATGTTGTAGCTGCGTTTCCTTCTCGATTTTAAAAACGCATTTCCTTTGTTCTTGCTTTCCAGTAATGGTTGTTTTTCTCTTGTGTCTGTTGGTATTAAGGATAAAAAGTAATTAAAGGCAACTGTTTTTGTCAATCAAAAGGAGCATTGAGAAAAACGAGAAGAGTTTATACTTGGGGGGGGGGGGGGGGTGTTAGAGTTTAGAGGGGTAAAGTGCAAAGGGTAAAGTGCATAGGTGATGTCCTTTTCTTCTTTCCAGATCCAAAAGCTACGTTCAAGCCGAAAAAAGTAGGGGGCTTTCATTTAATGACACATCCTGCAATAGTTCTCAACCCTTCTCAATATGTGATAACCCTTCCTAACCACTCCGCCAACATGCAAACTGAACATTCCTCTTCCGCGCACAAATTATCTCAAAAGCACATTTACCTACATTGGTGCGTAATCATGGAATAGCCTGCCAAATAACTTAAGGCAGGCAGAGTCTCTCAAAGAATTTCATAGACTATTGGAAACCTATTATGTAAAGTAAAGCACGGCATTCAAGGAAAGCAGGTTTTTTATTTCATTTTATTTTATTAGATTAAACTTAGTATAGATTAGTTGATTATTTTAAACATTTTGTAAATTCTGATGATTATACCGTGGTAAAATAAAGTTTTATCTATCTATCATCTATCTTTCTCAAAATAACGTTAAGCCCCTTACAATTTTGCCCCCCCCCCCCCCCCCCGATGTGCAAATAAATGGAAGCCCCCTTAGATTTACTGTCTTCGCGTGGATTGAAATAAGAAAACCATACGCCCCAGGCAAAGAGGTCTGCTACTTTACTATCTATTCAAACACTCACCTCTTTTTCGTCTCTTTTTGAAGTATCCGCAAACATACCCATAAGCCATGTAGATCTGATCACCACAGAAGTGACCGTCAATGACGATATCTGAGTATTCACTTGTTTTCACGCAGTAGTGACCATGGCAATGATCAGCAAGTAGCTCATTGGTTAATATCAGGAGTAGCAATGATATACGCAGGAGGGAGGTGACAGTCATATTTGGTTGGCTGATGTATTTCTGAAACTGTATAAGAAATTAAAAATCGTGACAAAATTGGATTGTGGACGAGTGAACCACTTATCACACTACAGGTAGCCCAGGACCTCTTTTTATGGTTCTTCGTAAATTCTGGTTCTTAACCTTTTGTATGCTGTTCAATTGAACACAAATTATAATCATTTATCGACACTCATTCTAGATCTTCCCTTGGATCAAAAATCAAGGTTTAAGAATGTTTTCGCTATCTCAACACTTGTATACAATTAGTTAATCTGCCGTCCACGCAATCCAATATTTTACGCATTTCTATTCAGCAGGACACACGTCCTGTGCTGAGATGACTCACCTTACGTTTTTGATGCGTATGATACCTAGATCTCTATGGGGGTTCTAGCTTTATTACAAAAGGTTTCATAAAATCAACAAAAATAGAATAGGGATACTACTACCTGTGACAAAGACTGAGTCAATAAGCTACAGCTGAAGACAACAGCTGTTCTACAAGCGCCTTTACCGGCTTCTTTTATGAAGACGAAAAAGAAATCAAACATAAAGCAATAGGCACTTTCTGTCATTGTCGGTATAGGTTGAAAACTAAGCTTAGGGGAACGCAAAATTACAGTACCATTTTAAGCGAAAGATTTTGACACTTATATCATATATATATGCGTATGCAGGGGCGGATACAGGATTTTAAAGGGGTGGGGGGGGGGGCTATTTTTTAAAAAGTTAATTTATTTCTCCTCTCCTCTCCTCTCGACTTTTCTTTTTATTATTTTTTTCTTTATCTTAAGCGTTAAAGTGGCTATTTCATATTTACTATCTTCGGCAAACGTAACCCATAAGCAAACAAACCATATAAATCGAAGGAAAGACAGGTTGCCCCGCTACTACATGAAATGAAAAACATTACGCACTCCTGGTAAGCCTCGGTTTATAAATAAAAACGCACGAAAAACCATAATGTTTTGTTGAGAGAGTTTTTAACAAAGCAGTGAAGTCCAACAGCGAGAGTCTCAATGTACGAGTTGAGGGTGCGCGCGCGCGCGTTTTGGAGCAAAAGTTCCCGCCAAAACCACAGTACTCGAAGCTAAGTGAACTCCATTGATAAAAGTCGCAAATAGATTTCGTAGAAATGACAGGGATAAGTTTGAAAGAATCCTACAAATGGAATCCACGCAAAATAGGAGAATTATGATGGACAAATCAGCCCTTAGGCTACTGCTGCAGCAAGTGCTGCAGACAGAAGCTCCCCAAGGATGCTAGTACTTCGAAAAGGGGAAAAATGATGATGATGATGAGCCACTTTACCCAGTTCTAATACCTTAACTGCACTGGTTTGTGATTGTAGAAGTTATACTTCTGCTCGGACCAAATTAAGGTAAGTCCATGTATGTTATTCGCAGATTTATTCGAGATTCTTTCAATAACACACCGATTAACGCAGTCCAAAGCTAACATTGGTCATCACTATAAATACTTCATGCTTTCGAAAGCGTTGGACGTTTTATGGACCAACTAAAAGTAAAAAAGTACGTTTAATTTGTGTTCATCATTCTGTATAAAACACTGCACGCCGTATTAAAGTTTAGTATTATTCAATCATAGGTTGAAATTGTTCTAGCAAAAGCTATAGGATTCTACGGTAGAAAGAAATGATAATTCGTTCGTTACCTTCGTATCTCTGTTCTCCAATAATTCTTTATTCACTCGCCTGCGCTTGAATCGTGGCTGTAGTAAGTCGAAGGATATCAAAAAAGTGTGGGCAAATTTTCTTAGGTACCGAATGAATTAGCATAGGTTGGTGTCCCTAGTGACGACATTGTGGTACGTTTTTATTGTGGCTTGATTGTAAGGTGTAATGTTAGTCTATAAACTGGTATGGATTGCGCTTATATTTAACCTTCCATCACAACTTGAGATCTTATTTAAAAGAAAGGAAGGTCTCGAAGTATTTGAATACCAGTGTGGAAATTGCATTTTATAAACATTTTAAACCCGAGAAAATTAGCTGCAAGACATTCTTCAAACAGATGTGACTTTTTCTTCAATCCTTTATTGTTTTCCACGCCGTTTCGGGATATTCTCACCAAATTGTCACCTTTGACAAGAACGCTACCGTTTTGCTTTATTTCGGAAAACTATAGTTATTACTAATAATATGGGAAAATTCTTCCGTCCGACAAATTATTTGTTTTAACAATGAGATTTATAATCTTAGAAAATTAAGATAAGGATGTTACTTTTTTTTTATATCGAGTCTCCTAGTAATTTTCTGTCATTGAGTTTCAAACGATTGATAAAAAAGACGTGATGAAAGAAACAAATTAAGACGTTCATCAACAAGTGTTGAGATTGAAGAGAAGAAATGAAATAATAAGGGTGTTACTAATAAAATAAAAAGGAAGAAAACAATTAATTTATGAAAGAAATTGAAATAAGAAATGAAAAGAAGTGCTGGAAATAGAAAATATTCTGAAGTAAAGAATAAAATAATAGATAGAGTGATCACAGTAAATCCGTGAAACACTAATTACTAAATAGTACAAAATAGTGCTAGTTAAACAATAGAAAACAATGGAATTTGCATGAAATTGTGCTATTTAGTATTACTAAAGTTCAATTCCACGGATTTACTGTGGTCACTCTATTATAATAATAATAAAAGATAAGGAAAATAAGAATATATATTTAATAGTAAAATTAAATTAGGAAAGAAGGCTACGACAAAAAAAAAACAAAAAAACAAAAAAACAAAAAAACAAAAAAACAAAAAAACAAAAAAACAAAAACAAAAACAAAAACAAAAACAAAAAACTATAAAAACTCAGAAATAAAAAGGCTATAAACTAGAAGTGATGTTATTAAACGACATCACATTTGTACGATGTTAAAATTCACGAAACATTATTTTTTTAGATATAATATATATTTTTTATTTAAATCTAACCTGAAAGTCTTTATCTAAGAAAATAGCAGAGGAAAAATATATGAGTTTCTGATTCGGAAACTGAAAGATTTATATACAAAGAGAATATATATTTTAAATTACACAGTCTTAATGTTTCGTCGTCATTTTTTTGAATTCTGGTGAATCAATCCCATATTCAACATTTATATGAGTTTTCGTAGGCGTTCAATAGATAGAACGGTTGGGATTCCTGTGTCTTGAAGCTTATTGCGCTGGGAACCCAGTGGTCTAACTTTTACTAGAAGTGCCTTTTTTTGGAGGCAATTCATAACATGACGTAGCAGTATTCGTGGACCTCTTCCACTCGGCAGCCTTCGTTGCAGCATTCTTCCACAATGTCGTAGGTACGTCGTTTTGTTCTCGATAAAAATTTCGAGCTTTCCCTTCGGTCAACTAGGATGTTGACTGCAGTCTTGACTTCTGTTGAGAAAAAAAAATTGATTGAAGCTGAAAAAAGTTGCCAAAAAATGAAAAACATTTCTATAGAAGAAGGAATATTTGTAAATAGGAAGATTGTAATCATTTGTAAGAGAATACAGTTACACTACTGAGAGACACGCTGCAACGTTTTATGATATAGGAAAAAAACATGGCCGCCTTGTGGGTGATATAAGAAAAGACATGGCCGCCATGTTGGATGATATAACAAAAGACGTAGCCACCATGTTGGATGATATAACAAAAGACATGACCACCATGTTGGATGATATAACAAAAGACATGACCACCATGTTGGATGATATAACAAAAGACATGGCCACCATGTTGGATGATATAACAAAAGACATGACCACCGTGTTGGATGATATAACAAAAGACATGGCTACCATGTTGGATGATATAACAAAAGACATGGCTACCATGTTGGATGATATAACAAAAGACATGACCACCATGTTGGATGATATAACAAAAGACATGGCCGCCATGTTGGATGATATAACAAAAGACATGGCCACCATGTTGGATGATATAACAAAAGACATGACCACCGTGTTGGATGATATAACAAAAGACATGGCCACCATGTTGGATGATATAACAAAAGACATGGCCACCATGTTGGATGATATAACATAAGACATGGCCACCATATTGGATGATATAACAAAAGACATGGCCACCATGTTGGATGATATAACAAAAGACATGGCCACCATGTTGGATGATATAACAAAAGATATGCCACCATGTTGGATGATATAACAAAAGACATGGCCACCATGTTGGATGATATAACAAAAGACATGGCCGCCATATTGGAGGATCAGTAGGAGCGTGGTACACTTAAAGGTTCTAAGATAGGGTGACCCTACTGCTATGGCTTACTCTTTTGTTGTTAGTTTCCCTTGGGAAAAGAAAGCAAACAAAAGGCTACTATAGTTCCTAGATATACCTTGGGTTCCATAACCAGCTACCCAAAGCTTTGACATTATAATACTATGACTGTTACCTATCTTCCTCGAGCCTCATGGCACATAGGGCCTTATATAAAACTATGCATGGGACACTAAATCCCAAATGTCTTTAAGTGAAGTCAGTTATAAAGTGTCGAGAGACAGGACCACCATTGACGATTGTTTACGAAAATATGCAGTTCAGAATTTGAACCAAAACAATTAATCCATAATTCTACACAAATTATTTAAGTAGAGATATCTAGCTAAAAACTAGTGTTAGCTGCGTCGGTGTTTCTAAAGAAACAGTAATGACAAAAGGGTAAATTTTACGTCGTGAAAAGATGAAAAAATGAAAAAACTTACTGAGATTATTTAAGGGTAACGATTCCTCAATTATGCGAAAAATGTTTGTTTAGCTCGCTTATCTCTTGCGCAATTTAGAAGAGAATGCTTTAATAGCAAATTGTTTATTATTTCACAACTTTAATCCGAGAAAATCTGGTCTTAGACTGACTAGTGTCGATTTTTAAAGAGTATTGGTTGGGCGTAAATGAGTTTGCATAGTCAAAGCAGTTTGTTAGGAGAATATCACATTCTACATGACCGTGGGAGAGCTACGTTTGCAGAATATATAGATTTTCTTTTCGGCCATTTCTTCAAAATACTTACAAAAGGTAGGCCCTCATAGGAACAACCACTGCGTTTTCATATTTTAGTCGACTCGAGCTGCTATTGAGCTTTGATATTTTTATCATTTTAGAAAAAATAGGTTACGAATGAGTAATGTCCTGGTAAAAATATCTAGCTTGGAGACCAAAGAAAGGCGCGCGCACGGTGTGTCGCCGTTCCGTGAGGCTGCCATGTAACTAGTTGAACTGTTCATTAAATACTGGGCCAATAAGAATACTTTTACTCTTAAGAATACTTAAGGTAATTGACCAAGAAACTATTGTTTAGAAGGTTACAACGCTTCTTAATCACACGCGTGAAATCGCACAATTCGCCATCCTGACGAAGTAAGTTAGACGCGCGTGTCATTAAGAAGCGTTGTAAAAGACTTAATTCGCTTTGGTGCGATATTCATTTCAGTCCACTTGCATTCCCAGTTGTAGTATCATTCCTTATTTAACGATTGCGTTGAGAAGACACTTGAATATGAATACCTCAAACAAAGAGGACCCCTAAATGAAAATTACGACGGCCAACTAGAAAGCTTAGCTCCTTTGGCTGTCGTACACTTACACCTATTATATTGTTAATTATATTAAAAATTCTAAATATTATCCAACTATATATTCTTGTAATTCTATTATATAAAATTGAAAAAAACAGTGTAAATAAACTGAAATTGAATTGAATTGAATTGAATTAACTTCTAGGGAATGACACTCGGTTAAATATTACGCCAAGAAGGATTGCGTCCATTGACAGATCTGCAAGCTTCTCTCGATGAATACAATACGAAAATTACTAAATATATATTGACTTGCTTTGATGCCTGAGTTGAAAGCTTTAACATCGTAATCCTACATAATGGCGCCAGTAGTGTGTTCTTCGACATAAAATTCCATGAATTCATATCTTAAAACCAAAGATATTTCTTGTATTTGAACAATATCCATATACAATTAATTTCCAAAGAGTGGCTCTTCATCCACTAAATTTAATTAGAATTTAGTTGTCGATTTTTGCGGAGGGAGGAAAACCGGAGAACCTGGGGGAAAAAATCCCGGGGAGAGTATAAATGACATCACACTGAGTATGACCTGTAATCGACTAATTTTTTTGTTATTACCTAAAATGGCAATTTGCGCACGTTCACTAATTAGGGTATATCATTTTGATGATGATCACTTTAGAAGTGGTATTCCATCTTATAGAGATAGGTGGAAAAATTGTGTACTTGGTAGAATAAGAAAATATGCTAAAAGATGGCAGAGAGAAGAGTACATAGGAGAGCAATGGGGTCTGTTTATTAATGTTTGTATCGACTCTATTGCTGTTCTACGTACGTGCTTGAAAACTCGTTAATTTTATAGTATTTTTAAGTGCGTTTATTAAATTAAGTAGACATCTTTTGAACTGGGCGTGCCTCGCGTGCTGCTCAATAGAGCCGGATCACTTTCATGGTCTCCCTGCTGTTTCAATATACAGTAATCAATAAAGCGCCTCAAGTCCTGTCTCTTGATGAATAATCTTACATTTAGCCATCTTAAATGCGGGATAACTTTTCAACATTTTGAAGATACACATAGATATAAAGTCATTAGATAATATATACGAGTAGATCTTTCAGAGAAAAAACGTGGACTTGGACATTGCGCAATACTATTTAGAATGAGGGAATGGAACGCAATGCATTTTACCCTCTGTCTATTTAAAGAGTATACCTTTGTGGTTCTTAAAACGCGCGCAACTCTTGATAAGATAAATACATCTCACTATACTATATAACGCTACAGTCGAAAAGATTGCGATAAGAGCGGAAATCAGACACACTTACAATACGTGCCAAGTTCAGTTACAAATATCCGAAATAGCTTCATAAAAATGATCTTTAGTTAAGATACGTCGCAACGAAAGGTGACGAATCATAACGGTTCATCGACAGTGATTTTAATCACGTATTAATAATAAGATGTAGCTATCAAACGCCAAACAGCGCAGATTATAAACATATAGTTTCAAACAGATCTCTTAAACTGCCAAAGGTAACTGTGTAATCTTGAGGTGCGCCAACCTGACTAGCTCCACACTTGAGTATATTAACGAATTCCTATATGGATCAGTGTACATTGGCTTAACGATTGATCATTTTTCATGCATTAGTTCAATGGTCAATCACAAAGCAATTCAATCAAGACTTATAAGGATACGGATTTTAAAAATCTTTTGAACTTATCTTGAAGAGTCGAATGAGAATTGATGATGACGTAGTGATATGACAAAACAGACTCGTCGTTCACTCTTGCTTGGGGTCTCGGGTTTGATTCAGTCTTGGGCCGGATTTGCGTGCTATCGCTTGTTAGTAGAGTTCGTTAGGTTAGTTCTCTCTTGAATTCGAATCACTTTTCTGAATTATTCTGGTTTTGTTTTTCATTCGTGAAACTACTCTGCATTTTTTCAATTACATTTACGAGTTGGCTGTGCCCTGATTAACCCAGAGATATATAGTTTCAGGGTTCGATCTGTGAGTTAGCCATGCCCTGCCTTAGACCAGCCCAGAGGTTGTTTCAGGATTCGATCTGTGAGTTAACCATGCCCTGCCTCAGATCAGCCTAGAGGTTGTTTCAGGGTTCGATCTGTGAGTTAGCCATGCCCTGACTTAGATCAGCCCAGAGGTTGTTTCAGGTTTCGATCTGCAGTGAGTTAACTATGGCCTGACTTAGATCAGCCCAGAGGTTCTTTCAGTATTCGAAACTGAACTACACGCAAAGCACTCATTTTACGAACACAATACATGTAGCCCTCTTTTCTTGACCAGCGGATAGGATAACAGAAGTGTTGAGAATGCGATTATTCATGTTTGCAGAGGGAGAGACGCCGGAGAACTCGAGAAAAAACCCTCGAAGCAAGTCGGAAGAGAAGAGAAGAAAAAATCGATAACAATTTACAGTATTTTCAATTCCATAGTAAGTCACCCTATTAAGCAGCCGAAAAATTCTGATAATTTACCGCAGATATATGTCTTTAATTGCAGGATTTGTTTATCCCGGAAATAACGGGTTTATCAAGATAAAGCTCTATAGCAGTTGCCCGGTTAAAAGACCCCAGACCCCAGAAGAAATTAAAACTCCCATGTCTTATTCCAGGGTTCAAGGCAACGCATTTATGTGGCTCTGTCATCGAACAAGCACTAGATTTCATTCCTGAATTACTTTTAAGAGGATTTGATAAGTTGACGATAGAATGTTACATGCCATGGCGTTCAGTCGGAAAACAGCAGTATGCGTAGTCTCCCTCGCATCCGTTTTTAGTGTCGGTCGTCACGCGTTCCCTCCACGCGTGACGACCGACACTAAAAACGGATGCGAGGGAGACTGCAGTATGCGAGTATCGAATTGTTATTGATTATTGTACGGTTGGCACTCGTTGGAGCTTGGTGTGGTGGGTAGTGATAATACATGCTACTGCTACTGCTACTGCTACTGCTACTGCTACTGCTACTGCTACTGCTACTGCTACTGCTACTGCTACTGCTACTGCTACTGCTACTGCTACTGCTACTGCTACTGCTACTGCTACTGCTACTGCTACTGCTACTGCTACTGCTACTGCTACTGCTACTGCTACTGCTACTGCTACTGCTACTGCTACTGCTACTGCTACTGCTACTGCTACTGCTACTGCTTTCATCATCCCACGCATAAAGCTTTAACAAATAATAACTGTCACAGATGTCAGCCATCGGTTGGAACATTATTAGCCATATTAATAACGACGATGAGTGCAATACCTGACTTCCATAATGACCTTCCAATATTTCAAATTCACCTATAATGTTTTCTCTAGTAAACAATGGTTTTCAAATCTCTTTGGCAAGTATCCAGGTGTTTATGTCCAGTTACCTTGCTGATTAGCATATTGACAATTTGAATTAAATACGTTCCGCAAGTTCATAAAAAAACTCCAATATTTAATATCGAACCCTGAAACGACCTCTGGGCTGATCAAAGTCAGGGCCGACATGCATGATGGTGGCACGATGTAATTCAATTTAGCGTGTTGAATAGTTCCCTTCACAGTTCCCAGCGCCATCTTGAAAGGTAGCCGTGCCTTTGCATTGAAGCTAGACAAACGGTGAGCTTGCAATGATAGAGCCATGTGAATAATTGTCCAGGGTGTTTAAAAAGGTCTCTATAATTGCAAGCTCGCTCACCGTTCTTCTTGCTTTGATGCACGGCACGGCTACCTTTCAATATGATGCAGGGAACTGTGAAAGGGAATATTCTCAGCAAAGAGAGAAAAGTCGGAAAACCCTTAGCATATGAGCATATGGCTACTGACTGTAATAGGACCCGAATAGAAAATTTTTGAATCTCGGGTAGCCTATTAGCTTGTAAGTTCCCGTATATCCCGAATCGTGTTCGGATCCCATGGGGCTCGGGTAGCCCCCGGGTCATAAAATCCCCGTTATTGTACAAGACTATTAACCTCCCTCACACTGAAAATCAACTTCGAAACGTTCGGATTCTTTCTCTCGGCAACTTTCTTATTTTTTTTCATCATTTTTTTGTGAACATTATATATTTATGTATATGGGATTCTAAGGACTTTGAGACATTTTGCATTACTTTTCTTTCATTCTGTATATTTGAAGTGTATATTCTATTGCAAGGGCACGCTTTCGTAGATATATATTAACATTTCAATACTAAATATGTTTATCTTCATGTCAGAAAGAAGTGTTCCCTTTGACAATCTCTTCGTCTTTCAAGGATTCATTGACAACTTAATAAAAATCAATCAGTACCTTCAGGCTCTCTAATGTCATTCTCTTATAATTCCTTGCAAATCCTCTTATTAAACGATACAGAACAGCAAAAAAGTGCCGAAAGAATGCTAGAAAATACCACCTAAGGTCAGGCATGCGATATTTTAATAAATAAAAGGTTTTCCTCAATCGTCAGGAACACATTTTTGGCGGGAAAAAAATTGTCTCTGACGCGTCTGCGATTCTCGTGTCTGGGGTCATTTCAGTTTCACGTCGTGTTTTCCAAACAGACCGAAATCACTTTGGCGACTACACTTATCATCGGCTACAGTTCTTTGTCTTAGTATTGTTTATCTAGAGCTCATTTTTAATCAAAACTTATGTATATGAAAATAGATGCCAGGATCTAACCTTACGATCATCTGTAAAGATATACTATTACAGCTGATGTTATTGCCAAACATATTGAAAGTTGAGGTCGAGGGAACATCAACTTTGATCTCAATTCAACGTGGTGTAGTTTTCTCTGGGCTTGGACTGTGGGCTTCGTTGCGAATGATTTGCAATAAACACCCCCGTATCTAATCGTGTTATTCCGGAAGAGCCAATCAAAGGCCATAGTTAAGCTTCTCACTTTGCGATAATCATCTAATTCTCCTTGTTAGGTTATTACAACAGATGATTGTCTATCTACGCACGCGCAGATTATCTTTGCCAGCAGGCCAAACACGACCGAATTCCTTAGCAATAAAAGAAGGTACCACTCATAAACTTAAACAAGACCCCCAGATGGGATATTAGAAGGAAAGATCCAAATCATTTCCGAAAAACGATTGTCTGTCTTGAAGGGACCCGAGTTTGCCCATTCCCGTCATTTTCCAATATAGACAGACACAGCTTAAAATACCAAATTCATACACGTGTTTTTAATTTACAAGCGAGCTTTTTATACTAAATGCTTTCTAGACTCTGAATCTGCCATTGACTTTTACTTTTACTAGTGCGAGTACTTTGACGCGTTGCTCTGCTTAATAGGCAACGTAATGACATCCCCAGATGTGGCAAATTACCCAATGAAAAGTGCTCACTTTTCGCTAACTACTTCAGTTTATGTATTTAAAACATTTGAGTGAAATCCTATAACTTATCGCTCAAGGCAGTGCACATTCCTTTTATAGACATTTCAACTCAATCTTCTTAGCCTAACTCAGATATCTTGCCGCTAGTTCGAAAATTTGGAGAATGAGATCTGTTTTAAGAAGTTTTGATAAACGACAGAGCCCCCCTTTACTTCGCATAGAAAAGGGCCCACGCTCTCACCAACGAAAATAAAAAGTTTTCAAAAGCTTACTTTTTTGTAATTTAAATTTATATGAAGCTATGTGTACGAACCTCTCTTTCGCCTTCTTGAAATTTTGCAAACGTCCATGAAGGTATAATAAATGCTGTCTCCACAAAGGAAAAAATCGACCTGGCTCCGTGATGACTCTTGGACTTTATGGCAGCCTCCTCGCATGAGACAATTCTGTGCCACGGAGAAAGTCAAGATAAGAAGCAACGCAAGTCGTAAAATCTTGACGCAGGTTTCCATCTGTGTATAGATTAGAGTTGAATTAGTTTCGACTCAATTAAAAGTTTTGAAAAGAAATTACTGATGAAGTTTTCTTAAATGCGTGTACCTTTAGGGCGTTTAATGCTTGTCAATTCGCTTGTCTAATCTTGTGTGTTTTAGGAATATTATTCTGTTTGTAGATGCTAACCACAAGCTCAGTAATCCCTCAAGTCACCATTCACCAAAAGCTTCTGAGCCTAACTAACCGGACCGCACACACAGTGGGGTATTTAGTGTTCGTCGAACTTTAAGCGCGCAGGCCGATGGGATTGCCGCATTTCCCCGCATACGACTGCGTCCTCCACCGTAGATGATAAGTCAAATCAACTTCATAAAACAACGCATCGGCTTCCCATCTTAACCTTATAATTCTGACCCTTGCGAAAACCGCCAGGATCTAGTTACTCGGGTTATCGTATAATCTTGAAGTCAAAGTCTTATCACAATCAAAGCTGTTTCTCAAACAAAACATTTACGCCGGAGACAGGACTATTTTCTATACAAAATATCCGTCGAAAATTCTTCTTCAAAGGGCGATTGACTCTATATTACCGAATGGTTTGAATCAGTGTTGATTCACTAGGATGACGTTGGGTCTTTGTTTTGTCAATCTTCGGAACAGTCACATAAAGATCATTGCCCCAATATCAGGGCAGATTCAATTCAGTGATAACCCAATGTACGTTCTCATTAACCTTTGAATAAATTGTACTTGCATCTCTGCGCCATGTAAAAAATGCGTTCCCTTTCAAAATGACATTTGAAATTGTGTCCCGGTGAGCGAGGTTTTGAAATCATTTCTCCCATAATCACGATTTGGATTTGATCGTAAATATACGATTTTATACCTCCCTGATAAGGAGACGATAAATTAGATAACGGCAGTTGCTTTAATATAGAAGATTATAGCAATGTCTGATTGCAGATTCAATGAAAACGGAATCTACTCATACCCCGCCCTCGATGCCAATGGAGCAACGCCGCCGACGAACCGATATGTCTCGGCTTTCTAGGCGATCTTTATCATTACAATATCCTGACCCTAGCATCCCGAAAACTTCAATTTAATTTTAGACAGAAAACAATTTTAGTGATCATGAAGGACGGCGTTCAATTTAGGAGGAAGGAACCAGGGGGAGGGAATATGAAATTTATGGGATCCGATACCCTAGTCGATTGAGTGAGAAAACAGGGAGGAAAGGTCACAGAAACTGGGGCGATACTTACTCACCTACAGCTCCAGGCACCAGGAGGCGAGGGAACAGATTACGGATACTGATCACGAATATCAGGCCCTCGATCCGCTTCTTGCCGCCTGATGTTTGAAAGAATACGTTGGTACCTTTCGTAAATTTCGTACCAATTCCTCAGAACATTGTGTAAGTTGGCGCACTGATTTTTACCTTTGAGTTGCAAGAGGTATAGTACATAGCTGTATACAAACACTTACTAGTTTGACTGAACCAGCTCAGCTGCCCTGGGCCACTATATGAAAGCGTACCGGTCCGGATATTTGTGAACGCAACTCCTCAAATAGAGCGCCACTTATTTAGTAGATAATTTTGCAGACAAAGAGAAGGGGATAGGTGTGTATGGAGAGAAGTGCATTTGAATATTTTGCGCGCGTTTGTCTTTGACAAACTCAATGGGATCCATTGGACAAAAATAGATATCTGAAATCTTTTAATGTTTGTATCTTATTGGTTCCTTTATGTTTAGTTGTATGAAGATTTAGTCTGGTTTCATTGAACATGCCAATGAATACCTGAGGTTTTCGTTATCTGAATCTGGAATCAGCGTTTTTGAAAAGCCGTGAGCAAAAAACGCCGACGGTCCGCATGCACACATGGAACAAAAAAGTACAGCAACCGACAAGCGCTTTCCAACTTTCCTAGTAATCTAAAAATTCCCGTTCACAGCAATCTATCAAAGTAATCATCGAGATGAATCGATCTCTAACATCTTTTTAATGGTTCTTTGTTTCTCAATAAGATAACCAGAAACTCTAGAAAGATTACTAGGCAATTCATTGTCGGCTTTTGGCGTTCAATAAAGGGCTTGTCCTAGATATCAGTGCTCTTTTATTAGTCGGGACCTCAATTTCTCCGGAAGTGAAGTGACATTTTGCAGTTTATGAATGAATCACAAGGGTTGAACTTCACTTAATTTTTAACATGCTGCGCGTTTCCTTTGAGGAGATAGTAGCTGCGATAACGACTGATCGAAAAACGTTGTTAAAGTCTTATATGGTTTAGTGGAAGTTCTGTGGTTGATGCATTGGTGATGAAGCGTTTTACGTGAAATTCCAGAAAAAAAGAAAAAGAGAATTCGAAATAGAGAGGAATATAAGAAAAAGAATTGGAAGACGAAAAAGAAGAAGAAGAAGAAGAAGAAGAAGAAGAAGAAGAAGAAGAAGAAGAAGAAGAAGAAGAAGAAGAAGAAGGAGAGGAAGAAGAAGAAGATGATGATGACGCCATGAAGACGATGACGACGACGACGAAGACGAACTGAGACAGAGAAAAGGAGCAGGCAGGAGGATAGTAGAAGAAAAAGAAGAAAACGAAAAAGAAGAAGGAGAAGAAACGTTTTTTATGGGCTTCACTTTGTGCCACTAAAAATCACCCTTAAATGAAGTTAACATAGTGACGCGGACGTTTCTCGGAACAAACATCAGATCATGCTTCTCCGTTTTTATAAGGGCCATGTGGGTAGTCTAAGATAAGTTTTTCTATATTAAATTTACCTAACAACCTGTCGACTGACGAAGAACGGAACTTCAAGGAAATTAAATAAATAAAAAACAAATAATGAAAATAGCCCCCTACGGATGCTAGACAATTTACAAAGTCATCGAAAGTCAAGCATGTTTTCGTCTAATTGTCTCTTTTAGTTCGATGAGTGGCGGAACAAGGTTCATGATAATATGATGATACGCAGCTTTTGCATGCAATGTATTTAACAGACTATAAGCCTGTATTGCTTTATTTTCTATATTTAGTTTGGTAAAATTCTACTGCTGTTGACCGATCACCCGAAAAGATAACTTATCGCACTTTTTCCAAAAAAAGTGCCTATTTTTGGGCGTATGTACTATCTTAAGACGCGATTTACTTCGTCGACAGAGTAGAGTGATAGCCTTATATGCGCCTCCTGGTGCGGAGAGCATTAAGTTAAGTTAAGGTTGTCAAGAAGAAGAGAAGGAAAAAGGAGAAGTAGAAGACGGAAGACGAAAAAGGGAAGCAAGGGAGGGACAGGACAGGAGATCGAGAAGAAAACAATTAAAAAAGAATTGAGGAAAGGAAATGTGTGGGCAATGAAAAAAAAAATTGATCATGGTGGAAAGGGGAAAAAATATGAAGAAGAAGAAAAAGAAGAAGAAGAAGAGGAAGAAATTGAAGAAGAAGAGGAAGAAGAAGAAGAAGAGGAAGAAGAAGAATAAAGAGGCAACGAAGACGAAGGAATCCTATAGACCCGGGAAACAGCATCTCAGCATGGCGTCCGCACGACCTGCCGCAGCGCGCTCCCCCACCCCCCTCCACTCCCCTCCCCCGCCTCCTCACCGCCCCTCCTCCCCCCCCCCCCCCGCCCCTCCTCCTCCTCGCGCCCATATCTCCTCTCCTCCTCCCTCCTCCCCACCCCCCCCCCTCCCCTCCTCCCACCTCCCCCTCCGCCCCCCCCCTCTCCCCCCCCTCCCCCCTCCTCCCCCCCTCCCCTCCCCCCCCCCGCCCTCCTCCCCCCCCCCGCTCCCCTCCACCCCCTCCGCCTCCTCCTTTTCCCTCTCCTCTCTTCCTCCTCCCCTCCTCCCTTTCCTCCTCCCCTCCTCCTCTCTCCCTTTCCTCCCGCGTCCCCTCCTCCTCCCTCCGCCTTTCCTCCTCCTCCTCCTCCTCCTCCTCCCTCCTCCCCCTCCTCCTCCCCCTCCCTCCTCTTCCTCCCCTCTCCCCTCCTCCTCCTCCCCCCCCTCAGCGCTCCGAGCCGCAGAAGACGAAATATCGCCATCAAAAATCTATCGTACTGAACCCCATCTAGGCCTTTGAACGTCAACCTTATTCAATGTGCAACTGGGTTGTGGTACGGAATCAAAATTAATCTCAACAGATCTAAAGCCAGTCCAGTTCATTATTAAACGTCAATACGACTGAGACACAGTCCCTGCGAATGCATGACATCGGCCTGTATTTAAGGATTCATCTTCGATTCATCTGTCCATCAAATATCTAGAAGTTCCATCTTTAACCATTGCATGGCAGGCAGTTGTCTTACAGAGGATAAAAATCAAGATAGATTAAAGGAAGTTCCAACCTTCAGAATGATCGAGAATACTCCAGTTCTCTTTCAAAATCCATGTTACTGAATCCTCTACAATACTGGGGCTTTTTTCATGAATGGATTGTGTATTCATAAATCAGAGTCTCTCAAAGAACCACCGTTTAAAGTTAGGCATTGGCTTTGTGTGATAAGTGGTAATGGTTTTTGCGGATAATTAATTATTTAAATATCAGTTATATGGGACTCACAGACCATTCTGTGAAAAACTAAATAATATTCAATAGTCATGGAATTGTATATCGATCGCGGTGCTACTGCTGAACGTCATATTTTGACGACATAGCCATTAAATCGCCTGATTATTTTACCTAATGACGCTTAATCCTTCATCAAGCGAAAGATGAAGCTTTTATGAAAAAGGCTTGTCGGATCTTTACTTAATTTTTTGCTAAGTCATGTCATTTTTGACCACAAATTTGGACAGTGTTTGGCCACAATCATCAGCATACTTTCATTAATGGCTCGCAAGCCGAGCTCAATGGAGCATACTTTTATGATCTTGCTGTTTTTCTTAGGTTTTCTACTTTATTTTTGCTAAATATAAATGCGGAGGTGTTGTCCAGTTACGTAAGATAAACCTAATAGATAAAGGGTTGAAGTGTTTAAGTATTTTGGAAATTTTGAGAAACAATTTATATTAGTTATACTCGAAGATGAGAGATAACGCGGAAATTGCGGCGTTCATCATTCTTTTTCCACTCAACAACTCTAGGGAATCCTTGTATGGTCTATCATCGTGGTGCCTTTCTGTCGTGTTACTTGATTCATTTTATTATCATGCATTCTTTCGTTAGTGGATAGTCCGGAAACGATTACATCCCTCGACATATTGTCTCCATATGCACTATGGGACGCGCTTTTGGCGAGTAAAAGGTATTGAGTGATTGATAAAAAATAGACCTAATTCGTCTTGGTGCAAACGAAAGTTTCCCATTTCAGACCACGTAAACTCATTCCCTAGAGTATCATTTCTTTTTTTGACGGTTGCACATCAGAAGACACATAAATATACATGCAACTCAAACAAAGAATCTTATTCTCAAGGGAATGACACGTGGTCTGAAGTGCGTAAACATTTCACCAAGACGAATAGACCTCTTCGGTTCGGGCGTAATGTTGTCCCATTTCAGACCACGTGTCATTCCCTAGAGTATCCTTTCTTTGTTTAACGGTCGCACACGAGAAGACACATGAATGCGGATACAATTCCAACAAAGAATCTAATTCTCAAGGGAATGACACGTGGTTTGAAATGGGACAACATTACGTCCGAGCCGAGGAGCTGTAGGTCAATTAGGTCTCCTCGTTATTCAGAAAAGGTTCCTTTATATACTAATGAAAACGCTGAAAACTCTGGCTGTCGTTTCATTATGAAGCCCCGTTTACACTAGCGATTTTTGCTGCGATTTGTTTTGCGATTTTTTCCATAATAAATAATGGTATAGAATTTACTTGTAATGTTTTTTCAGGATACCAAGATTTTCCTAGACGAATGTCTCTTTTGAAGGATGAGACAAAAGATTTCATATTTCCGCCAAATTGCCACAAAAATAGCAGCAAAAATCGCCGCAAAAATCGCCAGTGTAAACGGGGCTTAAAACCTGTACGATATCAATCTTGTTCAGAAGTCTTGGTTAGGAAGGAGACCATATGTCATCACATGCATATTCGGGTGCTAAATCCTGGGCAAAATCCAGTTCCCTCTATAAATGGTCATGGGTCAAAACGTTCAAGAAAAAAAGAAAAGAAAAGAAAAGAACAAACATTAAAATATCCATCAATTCAAAAGGAAAGAATTTTCATTAAAAGAATGAATTCCGCCTTTCACTTCAAGTTCTGGTAGTTCCAGACTTTTCCACTGATGTTATACACAGTTGAACTTCTAGAATCTGCAGCGTAAGAAATTGATAGTTTTGATACTTAAGACGATCTGGAAATACCTGTTGTTTGTTCTGAAAAAGATTAACCTTGGTCGTTAGAAGGTAAGTCAACAAGTGTTTGAACAAGGCTTGATTTCAATTGGATTCTCAGGTCATATACACGAGATGTGTGAGTTTACTGCACGTGCGAATCGCTGCACGACGGGGGTTTTGGGCATTTCTCCTTCGCGTGCTGAATGTCAAGCAAATCCTTTTACTTAGGTTTAAAATACAGGCAAGAAATCCATAAAAAAGTATTAAATAATTAACGCTGAATTACAACACAAAACAATTGCAAGCTTGCAAGCATTCCCAGAAGAGTCAAAAGACAAAAACATGGCAGCCATCTTGGTGAAGTTAACTATAAATGCTAATGAGAAAACTTTTGTTAAAGAGACGTAACGTGCAATCTAAGAATAGAAAATTAAGGGTTTTGTTCTATTTAGATTTACGTCGTAGTTTTTATATTGATGGTTTTCAACCATTCCCAAGAGAATTAAATAAGAAAAGACACGGCGGCCATGTTGGAGGATATAACCAAAGAATTCATTGACAATTCTTTTGTTACGTTCCTCCAGCATGGCCGCCGTGAAACCCATCAATATCTGCAAGGGAGTTTCTTGTGAAGAATTTATCCTGTATTACCGTGTTTTTTAAACAAGTTTTGGTGAATTTTCTGCTCGAGACTTTTTTCTACCGACATGATAGCTAGTAAAATGATCAGCTCGAGGGAATACAATTACAAAATGATACGCCCGAGCTGCAAAGGGTGTATTACTATCTTTGTGCTAGGTCATCTGATCAAATACATACTTCTTCCCAACGATGAGTCAAAGCCCTACAAGATGAAGTTCCGTTCTGTCTGGTGCTAAGGCAAGGTCTCGAGAAACTGAAACAAATACGAGATTGCAGCGTGTGTTGTTTCCAGTGGAAAATTGGCATGATCCGTTGGGACAGCCATATTTTTGGATGACAAAGGAAAATCGCGCCAAATCTTTGTGGACAATAAACCCCTTGCATTGATTTCCTAGCTAGAGGAATTATTCTGGGGGACGAAACAATAGGCCCTTTTTTCTTATGAAAAAAACGTACATTTTTTTCTCCCCCAGAAAAATTCAAAACAATAGGACGTCTTTTCTTACGCACGGCAACGTCCATTGTTTTCCCCCCCAGATCGATAGCGCAGCGCAGCCGTGACGTCATTATAAAAACGAAGACAAAGGCGAAATTCGGACAAACAAACTTACAAGTTTACTTTCAGCAGATAATTTTCACAGCCGATCGCAGTTGATCTTAGTTTACATGGGTTATTATTGTAACTTTAATTAAAGATAATAAAATCGGTTCGTATAATCCTCGTAGCGGTTAAACAGAATGCAATGTTTGTCCGAATCTTTAAGCTATTTTTAGAATCAGCGCGCTGCGCTATTCCTCTCGGAACTCAGTGCAAACATAACAGGAAATTATAATCAAACTTAGGTATTTTGCACTTATTTCAATTCTAGAGTTTTTATGAGGTCTTATAATCAGTTTAAAAGATTTTTACTTACGATTCGAAAGGTCGAAACCCATGCTGAAAACCAAGTTCATCCAACATGGCCGTTGGCGAGCTAATTATCGAACTGTCTTCATCTGCTTTGACAATTCCTGGGAGTGCCCGGATATCGCATTTAGAGGCTCTCTACACGAAAGGATTCGAGATGTTTTTATGAGCTTTGGTATTTAAACAAGATTATTACTGAAGTAAGAATTAACTTGTTGAACTGCTGAGATATCTAGTTTCTGTTGAAAAGCAAGATGAGCTGCACGAGAGTTGAAGTATTTTTTTCCATTGCGCTTGACATTTTCGTATATAATTTTTTCTAATCAGTAGAAGATTGGAAAATTCGTAGAGAACCGGGTTGCGAGTATTCCCAAGAGAGTTAAAAGACAAAAACATGGCGGTCATTGTGGTACCGTTAACAAGGGATGCTAATGAGTAATCTTTTGTTAAATGGTACCGTATGGCCGCAATGACGTAACGTGCAAACGAAGAATTGGTCTAAGTCAGGGCAAACTCACAAATCGAATTGAAATATATTATGTTGGGATATGATGAGGGAGAAAAACAGAGAACCCGTGGAGAAAAATCAATGAATCGAGGGAGAGACCTAACAAACTCTACAGGGTCCAGGAAACCGGAGACCCCACACAGGTGAGAGTCAAGTGTTTAAAATCACTTGTGTTTTTTCTAAGATGGGCCCTAGTTATGCCAATTTGTTTGTTGGTTATATCGAAAACCTTGTTTTTCAACAATATACTGGACCTAAACCTGAGTTTTTTGGACGGTATATTGATGATTGTATTGGTGCTACTTCTTGTTCGCGTAATGACTTAGATTCTTTCATCTCTTTTGTTAACTCTTTTCACCCTGCCTTAGACTTTACGTGGGAGGTTAGTGAAACATCAGTCACTTTCCTTGACATCTTGCTTAGTGTTAATGACGACCGTCTTAGCACTAGTGTCCATTACAAACCTACTGACTCTCATTCTTATTTACTCTACTCGTCTTCTCATCCTAAGCACACTCTTAACGCTATTCCGTTCTCGCAATTTCTTCGTCTTCGTCGTTTGTGTAGTGATGATCTTGATTTTTCTGTTAAATGTTCTGAGATGCGTTCCTTCTTCCTTAAGCGTAATTATCCTGCTCATGTTATTGATCGCGCCATTCGTAAAGTTTCTACTATTGATCGTACCACCGCTCTCACTCCTCACACTCGTCCCTCTAATGACCGCATTCCTTTCACTCTTACGTATCATCCTATTAACATTTCCATTAAACCCATTGTTAACCGCAACTTTTCTCTGCTTGACTCTGATACTCGCACTTCTGCTATTTTCAACAACCGCCCTCTCTTTTCCTATAAACGTGATCGTAATCTCCGTTCTTTCTTGGTCAAGGGAGTTCTTCCCTCTAACAAAGAACCTGGTACTTTTCGCTGTTCTCGTAAACGTTGTTATACTTGTCCTCACATAGTCTCTCACACTTCTGTTGTCGGTCCTAAATCAACTGTTAAAATCACTGACCATTTTGTTTGTACCACTTCTAATGTTGTATATTGTATTAAATGTACCCGCTGTAATCTTTTGTATGTGGGCGAGACTGGCCGCCGTCTTGGTGATCGCATTTGCAATCATCTTTATGATATTCGCAATAACGATCCCACCAAACCAGTTTCCCGCCATTTTAATCTAGCTAACCATTCTCTTTCTGACTTCATTGTTTTCGGTCTTTCTTTGCTTAACGGCAACAATGATTGTCGCAAGACCAAAGAAATGCGGCTTATTCACCTATTGGGCACTCTTAGTCCCAACGGGATTAATGAACGCTTTATTTTCAACTAACCTTTTCTTTTGTCTTTTGATTGTTTGTTTTTGTTTCCTTGCCTACCTTGCTCTCATTGGTTTCTTTTGTCTTATTCTATCATATATACACTCCTTTCTACCACTTCTTTCTCTTTTACTCCGACGAAGGACTAGCGTCCGAAACGTCAGTAAGTTTTTTCATCTTTTCACGGTGTATAATTTACCTTTTCATCATTACTGTTTCATTAGAAACACCGACGCAGCTCACACTAGTTTTTAGCTAGTTATATCTTTTTATTACTATATACTGCGACCATTTTTATTCTATTTCAGATGCCGAACATCATCAAGGAACTCCGCAAGGAAATGGTAAGTTTTTTATTTCCTTTTCCTAACATTAGCTCTAATCTCGCTCTCAAACTCTTTAACCTTACTCTCGCTAAAACACGCTTTGTTAGTCATATCTATTTCATTGGTCGTTGTCTTCATGCTAAAGTCATTCCTGTTGGTTTTCGTGTTAAGTTTCATGCTTCTAATTTTGGTGTCAACTCTACTCAGTATTTTTCCGATGTTTCTTCTGCTTGTTCCACTTTCTCTCGCTCTGTCATGCGTTCCACTATTCGTAGTATGTGCTGTAAACGTGATGCCCTCACTCTTGATACTGCTGCTTGCCTCAGAGACTTGTCTAATGTCTGTCCGGCAGTGTTAGTTTCCTCCATTCGTAATCACATTCTTACTCTTAACCGCCGTTTGTACCAGTCTTTGTTTGTTACTAAGCGTAATAAGTTTGTGTCTCTTGTTGGTTTTGATCCTTTTACACATGTTGAACATAGCAATCACAATGTCTTCAGTCATTCCGTTGTCACCATTCCCGAAGATTTACCTCTTTCTGATTCTGAAATTTCAGTTCTTAGCAAGGGTTTGAACTTCGTTCCTCTTGCTAAGAAATCTGATGAATTTCAGGTCAAGAAAGACTCTGAATCTTTTTTTCGCCGTACTCGCCTTAAAGCTTTTTTCTCCGACTCTTCTAACTCTAACTGTGAACGTGATGTCTTTGAGCGCCTTTGTCCTCGTAAGTCTAACTGGGTCCCTCCCGAGGGACAATTTTCTTCTCTTGATCTTTTTGTCAATAAGTGTCGCCGTGATATTTCTAATCTCAATCTTAACCGTAAACTCAGTTATTCTAATCTTTCTAAGGACGAGTGGTTGGCTTTACGTCAATTACGCAATCGTTCTGACATTGTTATTAAGCCCGCTGACAAAGGCGGTGCAGTTGTTGTCTGGCGTTCTGACCTGTATAAACAGGAAGCTATACGTCAACTCTCTGATACTAATTTTTATTGTGAAGTGGATAAGGATCTTACCCCTGACAATCAAAAATTAGTTAAAGACACTGTTAACTCTTTCATTTCTGATGGCTCTTTACCCTCCACTGCTAAAAACCTTTTTGTTATTACTCCTCGTACTTCTCACGTCTATTTTCTTCCTAAGATTCACAAAGCTAACAACCCTGGCCGTCCTATTGTTTCTGCTTGTAGTTGTCCTACCGAACTCATCTCTAGCTATCTAGATTCTCTCATGCTGCCTATTGTTCAGTCTTTACCTACTTATATTAAGGATACTAATCACGCTCTTAGTATTTTTAACGATTTTCGCTTTCCTGATAACTCTTCTAAGCTTTTGTTTACTATGGATGTCAAATCTTTGTATACTGTTATTCCTAATGATGAGGGCCTTCGTGCTCTTCAGCATTTTTTCGATCTTCGTCCTGTCCTCGAGCCCAGCACTCCCACTTTGTTACGCTTAGCTGAACTTGTTCTTACTCTTAATTGTTTTTCTTTCGGTGATCAGTATTATCGGCAGATAAACGGTGTTGCTATGGGTACTAAGATGGGCCCTAGTTATGCCAATTTGTTTGTTGGTTATATCGAAAACCTTGTTTTTCAACAATATACTGGACCTAAACCTGAGTTTTTTGGACGGTATATTGATGATTGTATTGGTGCTACTTCTTGTTCGCGTAATGACTTAGATTCTTTCATCTCTTTTGTTAACTCTTTTCACCCTGCCTTAGACTTTACGTGGGAGGTTAGTGAAACATCAGTCACTTTCCTTGACATCTTGCTTAGTGTTAATGACGACCGTCTTAGCACTAGTGTCCATTACAAACCTACTGACTCTCATTCTTATTTACTCTACTCGTCTTCTCATCCTAAGCACACTCTTAACGCTATTCCGTTCTCGCAATTTCTTCGTCTTCGTCGTTTGTGTAGTGATGATCTTGATTTTTCTGTTAAATGTTCTGAGATGCGTTCCTTCTTCCTTAAGCGTAATTATCCTGCTCATGTTATTGATCGCGCCATTCGTAAAGTTTCTACTATTGATCGTACCACCGCTCTCACTCCTCACACTCGTCCCTCTAATGACCGCATTCCTTTCACTCTTACGTATCATCCTATTAACATTTCCATTAAACCCATTGTTAACCGCAACTTTTCTCTGCTTGACTCTGATACTCGCACTTCTGCTATTTTCAACAACCGCCCTCTCTTTTCCTATAAACGTGATCGTAATCTCCGTTCTTTCTTGGTCAAGGGAGTTCTTCCCTCTAACAAAGAACCTGGTACTTTTCGCTGTTCTCGTAAACGTTGTTATACTTGTCCTCACATAGTCTCTCACACTTCTGTTGTCGGTCCTAAATCAACTGTTAAAATCACTGACCATTTTGTTTGTACCACTTCTAATGTTGTATATTGTATTAAATGTACCCGCTGTAATCTTTTGTATGTGGGCGAGACTGGCCGCCGTCTTGGTGATCGCATTTGCAATCATCTTTATGATATTCGCAATAACGATCCCACCAAACCAGTTTCCCGCCATTTTAATCTAGCTAACCATTCTCTTTCTGACTTCATTGTTTTCGGTCTTTCTTTGCTTAACGGCAACAATGATTGTCGCAAGACCAAAGAAATGCGGCTTATTCACCTATTGGGCACTCTTAGTCCCAACGGGATTAATGAACGCTTTATTTTCAACTAACCTTTTCTTTTGTCTTTTGATTGTTTGTTTTTGTTTCCTTGCCTACCTTGCTCTCATTGGTTTCTTTTGTCTTATTCTATCATATATACACTCCTTTCTACCACTTCTTTCTCTTTTACTCCGACGAAGGACTAGCGTCCGAAACGTCAGTAAGTTTTTTCATCTTTTCACGGTGTATAATTTACCTTTTCATCATTTGTGTTTTTTCTGGGATAGCTTGTGCGTTTCAGCTTGTCTTGTTACTGACCACTGCAACATCCTCGATTTGTTTACTTCATAATCTAATTAGGATGAATTGGTTAACAGTACCAGCCACCTAAGGATCGGAAATGGCCTAGTCACCTACTGGAACAAGAAACATTATGGCTAATGAATCGTGCCTAGCCTCATGATTCTCGCAGTGTGATATTAGGGTGTGATAGGTCGCCACTAGTATTTCCTTTTTCCTAACAATTTACAACTTTTTTAAAACCTGTTTTTTATAAACTGCTGAAGTTTTTTAAAAAAAGTTTTAAGGGATATAGGTATTCGCTAATTCTTATCCTCAGACGCAGTATTCAGTTTCTCATGTAAGCTTCAGGTCTATTCTAAGTTCTACATACGCCTTCATCCAATCCATATCGTGTATATTTTCATTCCTACGCCTTCATCCAATACTGATTTCAGGTACGTTCTTATTCACTACGACTTCATCCAATCCATCTCGGGTACATTCTTATACCTCCATCCAATATATTTCAGGTACATTCATTTATTTCCTCACTCAAACTCTTCTAAATTCTTAGAAAACGTCCTGAAAGGCACGCATGCGCAAATGTTTTTCTCTAGTGCCGATGCGTTATACATAGAGGACAATTTGCAAGGCCATGCAAAAAGTTATATAACCTGGGTAACAGCCTTTTTTTATAACTTTTATCCCGAATATCAATCCTCCTTCCCTGGTACCTGATACTGGCGGGTTTAAAAATTATACGTTTCGCGGGACCAATGTAAAGGGGAGGCTAGGTTACTCGGTAAGTCCTTTTTTTCTCTCACGAGGGTAGCACTTTATAGCCAGTGGCTAACAAATCTGTGGCCCTCATTCCCGTGATCAAATTGGAATTTAGGAGTTGATTTTTGCGGAGGGAGGAAAACCGGAGAACCCGGAAAACCCTCGAAGCACATGAGAGAACCAACAAACAACTCTACTCATATACAACACCGAACCCGGCGGGACTCGAACTCGGGTCGCATTGACGAGAGGCGAGCGCTCACACCGCTACGCCACCCGTGCTTCCCAAAGAGAAATTTTTGTCCTCAAACAACTCGAAAACTAAAAGTCAAAGGCAGTAGTAATTCATGAATGTACTGCATGTTTGTTTCCACGTATGCCAAACAATGCATTCGTATACGTACGACCATCCAGTATAGTATCGCGGAGCATTTCAACAGGTCTGAGGGGAATTAAGTGAAAGTATTTATTGGAACCCAAGATCTAAATGAATGAAATCGGATTTTGCTGCTTGGATAGTAATTAAATATGTGAATGTTTCTTCAAGCAAATTTTTCTCGTAAAAAAGTCCGAGCTCCACCCAGGCGGCATTTCTTGTTGTAGGATAGTTTACAAAGACTATTGGCGCCTACTTTCTTTACCGACTATTAACCTTGAATCAAAAACTCGCCCGTAAGCGATATATCCTTTCGTCTGCACAAATATTAGAGGAATTAATTAGTATATTGTACCAGTGTGATATGTTTACTATATGGTAACTCACCTTAGGGATGGGCCATTAGATAATTGATGTGGGGGTTGCAGGAATTTCGGTTGCATGATATTTATTTTTTTGGCTTAACCCTTGCACGTTTTTTTTTTTTTGCTTACAGTTACATATTTTTCTCCTAGCAGAAGAGGTTGCATCAATTTTTCTTGAGGTTTAAGTGCTTGCTCGATATTTTTTGGGGGGATTTACGCACCCCCCCCCCCCCTATCAAATATCTAATGGTTCGTCCCTTAAAGTGCAAATGAACCCTTCGACAATACTTTCAGTACTGATTCTACATAAAGTAAATAGTTGAATGGTAAAATATTTCTTGATTTGAGTGATGCGTTTCTAAGTTATGAAGGTTTATACTTCCAATATGCTAATGAGTGTGACGTCTATTAAGGCTTAATCAAATATACAAAATCGAACTGGTTCATAGATACAGTATTTAAGAAGCATCATTATTTTACTCATGGTTTACATGAAAGCTATTTACAATTTTTATTTTCAAAATGGCCAGCATTTAGTATTATTAGTTACAACAAAAACACTCAAATACCTTACCTGACGTCATCATCATTAACATATTGGAAGTATAAACCTTAATAACTTAAAGACGCATCACTCAAATCAAGAAATATTTTACCAATCAACTATTTACTTTATGCAGAACCAGTACTGAATGTATTGTCAAAGGGTTCATTTGCACTTTAAATAACGCTGGTGTGGACGCAAAACCATCGATGCATGCGTTTTCGGCAAGACAAAAACAGACCCTTTCGAAAACGCATTAGTGCGGACGGGGTCTTAGAGTTTACGTTGAAAGATTCAACCCAATAAGGGTTCTCCCTTTTCACTGGAATTATGGGCGCCTAAGGCCTTTTAATTCTCTAAGCCATGCATTGACAGCTTTAGGGCAATCTGTTTTGTAGGATTGTCATGGGATATGCATGAATCGAATAAGATATACTGCCGTGTCCGTGGGTCACCTTGGTGATGAGAGCTTCCTGTATAAACATCTTTGCTTGATGTATAACTAGCGGGATCGAAAAGACTTTCATGCCGTACATAATTGCAGTGAACGTACTGGAAAAGAAAAAGGGATGTTAATAAGATTATAAAGGTAACACTAGACTGTTACCTCCGAAGGAAAACTAGCATTAAACATGCAGTTGATAACTGATTACAGCATATACACATAAAAATAATAGCAAGATTAGGGATGAACCATTAGATAACCATATTGATGGGGGGTTGCCGGAATTTTGGTTTCATGATATTTATTTTTTTGACTCGACCCTTGCACGTTTTTTTTGTTTTTTTTGCGTACAGTTAATAACGATAATAACGGTAGCAATAACTGACACACAATAGCAGCAACAACAACATCAGCTACAGTAGCAGCAACAGCAGCAGCAGAAAAGACATCGAAAACAGTAGTAGCAATAATAATAATAAAAATAACACAGCAACAACACCACCAGCAGCAGCAAGAATTAACTATAGAAAGCCACAGAATAAATATTTCCTTTCTTTGTTTATTCCTACCCAAGACAAAATAATGACAATCCTGTCACTCAGTTCAACTACAGTATATTCATCTAACAAACATATGTATATCTACATATTTCCATAAAAATATTTTCCTATAGGCTTCTTTAGTTTTATTTAACATCATTTGCCTTGCGAGAAAGACGAACGGTTTAACATGTGGTTACTTGCTGATGACGTCACGAGCATTCTCACGTGGAGAATCATGTGTCTAACAGTACTCCCGCACTTCCTCGACTACACAGCCTTCGGTACAGCATTCTTCTACGATGTTGAATTTTCTTTTGGCAATGCGGAATTTTTTGGCATTGTTGGGGTTTTTATAGACGATTGTTCCTGCAAAGCAATTGAAAAGAAATAAATATAGGGCAATTGTCAAATGACTGTGAAAAGCTCGATGTCTCTAGAATTTTGGATGAAATTTTCTCGCGCAATATGATTGGTCTAGTAGTACCGTGACCTTGATGTGACCGTGTCCGCGCCGTGTCTATGTTGCGTTCCCGGTATAAAAATAAGATATTATCATTAATAAGGGAAAAAAAAAAGGAAAAAAAAAATGTCCGCCGTATGCCTCGCCGTGTCCACATTCTTGCCGTGAGCTTTTGAATACATTCAAACAAAAACTACTCTATCTTTGTCCTCATGCATACCTGCAGATTTGCGTGCTTTTTGTCGCCTGTGGCCATACGCTGCCATCATTATGTTACAAATGTCCCTCACTGCAAAAGGGATCATGCTCCCGCAAAGATGAAAGTCTACAGGTCTGTGTCCGGTCTCGGATGTTTTCCAGCATTGTCCTTTGCTGTTGCAGGTTGCACTGACAAGGTGGGTTATGAGACACAAGACTAGAAAGGCTGTTAACACTTTAAGACTCCTCTCTGAAAACATCTGATTGAAAAAATGGAATTAAAGTTAATGATTGAAAGAATATCATTTATGTTCGTTATTGTCATGTTTGGCAACATTCCGGCAACATTCTTACCTTCTAACTTTTACATTTATTATTGCCCAACCATTTCATCAGGCATCCTACTCATCAGAATCATCATCGTCATCATCACCAGATGTGATCACCATCACCATCATCATCAGATGTCGTCGCCATCATCATCATTCTTTTTATCAGATTTCATCACAATCAACATCGTTATTATCATCATCGCCAACATCATCAGACGTCATCGCCATCATCATCTTTCTTATTATCAGATGTCATCACAATCAACATCGTTAATATATATATTTAGGCACTGCCTAAAAGCGGAGCTCCCGATACGGAAGTCACAGGGAGAACAATTTGAATGGAACTGAAAAAATTTTCAATTATTCTTTATTCGAGACAAAGATAATTTCTCCCATAATAAAAACCATGCGGCAGTGAAATCGAATCGAAATGCACTAAATTGCTTTTTGTTGTTGTTGTTGTTTTGTTGTTTTGTTGTTTTTTGCGCGAGTATACTCTCCCACTTAGGAATTTTGTACACAGCTCACCCCCACCCCCATGAGCTAGTTTTGTTCTTGGAAGATTCTTCGACAAAGTTTTCCAAGGCCGACAGTTTTAGGCTTTGAATCTCTTTTACTTAAAAAAAAAAAAGAAAGATAACTACAGATAATCCAATACAATATCAGGTTTAGTGAAATTTACCTCGGATGTCTTTCATTGAAATCGAAAATCTCACTGGAGATTTAGGACAAATCAAGACTGAAAAACAGACTTGAAAACTGGTGAAGGTGAGCAGAAAATAAGGTTTCCTTAATTAGGTCTTTTACAGTTCTCCAAAAACAAAGCTTACATTCATTTAAACTTGACAAGAACAACTGAGACAAAATAGAAAATAATGCAAAAGGCAATGCAAAATACAAAATGACTAATTTCTTTGTCAGTAAATTGGCGTTTGTAAATATTTTTGAATATTTTTTAGCTTCTTGAAGTGAAAGTCTGTCTTTATACAATAATATCTCTCAACAACACAAATTTAAGCTCATTTTTATAATCATACTTGCTCGAACAGCTTAATAAACAGTTGAAGGTTTGGTAAAAATTTATATTTCATTCAATAATTGAATAAATTATCTGTAGAAAGATATAAAATTGTTGAATGAAAGTCTTCTTTGTTTTGCCGATAACACCCCGCGATAGGAGACGAACAAAGCTGCATTTTTCTTGAACGAAAAACATACGATAGTTGGTTAAAAACAACCGAATCGTTAAAGATTTACAAAGCTAAATAAAGGACGAATATTTGTTGTCGTAATATGCTCTCCGTGTTATATTTCCTCCAGCATTAAAATGATTTAAGCTTATATATAGAAATATTAAAAGTTTTGAGAGAAAGTCTTTGATTTGTCAATTCGTCGAGAAAAATACTTGTCAAAAAAATATATATATACGATTGTTTGTTAAAAAACACACACCTGAATTCTTGAAGAACACTTCTTGTTCCGTCTTTGACTACATGAAAGTATTTTCTTAATTTATTTTGGTCTAGTAACTTGCCCTAAAGCAATTTTTCTGTGCATTTGAGAGCCGCATTTTGTGAGTAGTTTTGCTTTGACATCAAGCGGGATTCCTGTGTCGTGTACACGGACGGACGGACGGACGGAAGTGACGTCAGCCAAGCCATGAAAAATCAACTCGATGGTTTATCATTTTTTCTTAAGTATGGTGCTCCGCTCGCGCGGGAGCTCTGCTATTATCATCATCGCCATCATCATCAGATTTTATCGCCATCATCATCATTCTTATTATCAGACGTCATCACAATCATCATCGTAATCTCCACTATCGCCATCATCAAACGTCATCACCATCATTAGATGTCATTACCTTCATCATCATAAGCATCGTTATCATCACCATCACCATCATCAGATATCACCATTATTAGATGTCATCCCCATCATCACCATCATTATCGTTATCATCACCATTATCATCGTTATCATCACCACCATCATCATCATCACCTTCATCCGATGTCATCGCCATCATCATAATCAGATGTCATCATCATCATTATATGTCATAGCCATCATCATCATTATCAACAGATGTCATCATCATCATCACCATTATTGACAAACCGCTATATCATTCAGTTTATATTATTCTATTCTATTATTCTCGTTCAAGCACGCTAATGCGAATGTTTATTTGGAGTTCAATCGATGTAACATATTATGTATGAGATGCCAAATAAACTTTTACTTACTCTTACCGACGTTCTTATATTGCTTCAGTAACGATTTTCGCGTGATGTACGAGTCATGGTTCGTACGTGATTCGTTATAAACCACACGTGAAACGTGAAAACGGATAGTCCCCGAATTTAAGTGGTTCGAATTACCGTACGGTTTCCCGAAAGACTGTTTATAGATATTGCTACAATAAAGTTACTCTCTACGACTTGATTTTTTCGAACTTTTAGGTTGTGTTCAGTAAGACACATGCAGCTTTGATGGATAAACTTCGAATGCGCTTAGTTGTCTTTCGTAAAATAAACTGCTATTCTAGGCAATTATGACATACAAATATATGACTTGCAATAAATAAATCAATAAGATAAACGAATAAATGAATGAATGAATAAATCAATCAATCAATAAAATAAACGAATAAATGAACGAACGAATGAATGAATGAATAAATAAATCAATAAAATAAACGAATAAATGAATGAATGAATGAATAAATCAACGAAGAAAGGAAGGAAGGAAGGAAGGAAGAAAGGAAGGAAGAAATGAATAAATAAATAAATATGTCAAGCATGTTTGTAGACCGTCCATGTAACTAAGCTACAAGATACAAAGCGTGGGAGAATAAAACTAGATAGATGTCCATTATTGATATACGACATACATTTTACTGGGCTAAATATAAAACAATAATAATAAATGACAAAAACTCATTTGTAAATTGCAAAACTGCAAAAAATAGCGATTACTAGTTAGGACTGCGTTGGTGTGATGAATACGACAAAAATAACATTTCAATAAGAAGGAAGCTTACATCGTGTAAAAGAGTTTGAGCTATACTGACGTTTCGACGGATATTACTCGTTCGTAAGAAAAGAATAACAGAAATTGCAGCTCGACTGGATAAATTTATTATACTCACATAAAATTATTAATAGAGTGCATCCCATATATCCGTGC
The DNA here is from genome assembly GCF_029948245.1 of Actinia tenebrosa. Lineage (NCBI taxonomy): Eukaryota > Metazoa > Cnidaria > Anthozoa > Actiniaria > Actiniidae > Actinia > Actinia tenebrosa. The sequence goes on along the minus strand of NW_028292580.1, from coordinate 8,854,463 downwards.
TGTGAAAAACTTTTTAATATAAGAAATTTCACGAATTTACATAAATCAGTGAGGTCTAGTAAGTTCAATAAACCGGCGTAGACCTACAAAACGTCGCCCTAATTTGTACGATTTTGTTAGTTAACTTTGGATATATGGTGTGCACTCTACAGATTTAGATAGCAATTATCTTGTTGAAATATTAAATAAACATTTAGTTCTCAATATTTTAAACGAATCTTTGCTATTTGAACTCCGGGTTTATCGGAGTGCAAAGATAGATGACGCCGTAGGCATGCAACGCGTCGTATGACAGTAAATTTCCTCAACGAAGCTTTTGTAAAACGAGTTCGGCAACTGCATATATTTGAGTATTCAATTGAGGTTTTGTTTTGTAACTGATTTGTTTCATTATTTTTGTATTTGTATTATTATTTGTATTAGTGAAAAATGTATTGTTAATACGATGGTAAACAAACGAAAAGAGTAAATAAAAAAGTGCACTTGTGTACTGAGTTCTTTTTTTATAGTCTTCAGTTATAAGTGAATTTCGAATAGAAATACAGGTTGAAGGTACGAAAAATTCTCGAATGAGAAGTGATTTTGAATACAAAAAGAACTTGATAACTTAGAATAAAGAACGAGAAAGACTATAGAAAAAAATCGAACCGATAGTTAAAATCTTTTGTCATACACTACTACTTTTGAAAGCTATTTGCTTTAGATAAATAAAAGTTGCTATGAATTTTCGTCTCAATCTATGTTTTAATCACGGTTCACTACTACGCTGTAAAACTTAGTATAATCAGTTTCCATTGTAACGATGAATGGTTGTGATACATTGAATCAATGAAGTTCAAATTGCTTTTCAAATAAAATGTGTGATTAAATCTAAATCATTATTGTTATTTATACTATAGTGAAGGCACTGACGTAGTTATTGGAAACCTCAGTGTACAAAAAGAAGGAAGATAGAGAGATTGAAAAGAAAGGGAAAAAAGAGCGAGAGAAAGAGAGAGAGAGAGAAGAAGAAGAAGAGAAAAGAACTGAAAAAAGAAGAGAAGAGAAAAGAAGCCTGAAGACGCACATACTTGATAAAGAAAAAAGAAAAAAATCTGCTCAGCCCTAATACCTCATTCCTGACTCTACCTTCTTTGTCAGTTTTTTTTTTTTTTGTATCGAATCTTTTTCGTATATATAGATTCCCAGCCCATTGATATATCTTTTCATCTGTATTTCGTGAAAATGTTCATTATAGCGTGTAAGTGCATTCAATATCGATAGCATTTGTCACGAAAATAAAGGCTCAAAAAAGGTTGAAATCTTACCACGATAGTGAACTGAACAATGCCTACGAAGGGAAGACGAAAAAAATCCAGTTAGCCTTCCTTTGTCTATCAGGAGTTCAGATCCTCATGGAGTCGATCGTTACTAAATGCAAAAAAAGCTCACTCAAACTCACTTATATCTCATTATCGGGGGACGTATGACACAATAGATATTGTTATATGATATAACGGAATCACTCACGGGCTGTCTCGCGTTACTCCTAAAGAGATGCTTCCTTCCTTACAACCAAAGCTCTCAAGCTAACAAAAATTTTTTATCTATCTTTCTCTCTTTTGTATTTCAACTGCTAAACTAATATTTGCAAACTAGAATCCTTTTAAGCAACGCCAATTAATAATAAACTTTTACGACCTTTTGATTGAGGAAATGCAGGATATATTGTAAAACAAAATTGGAAAATATAATCAGAATGACAAAGAATTTTCTTCTCGGATGCAACCCTAAACCTGATGCTATGCCTTTTTTCTATCGTTTTTGTTTTTTGAATTTATGTTTATCTAAGATGTTATCATTTGATAACGATGAAATATAGCGTGGAACTATTTACATTTTTGGTTCTGAGAGACAACATTGTCTGATGTGTAGTGGGAAGCGTAATAATTCATTCTAACGCTGGAAGTGCTTGTCTGAAATACATGTCAAAGACAAAATATATGGCTTAAAGTTAGATGAATACCTCGAAGATAATGTATTTGGAGCCTAAGTACTTACAGAATTGTTACATGCTACCCGGAAATAAAGTGAAGTTTTGTAAGGAAGATTTAAGTATGGTAAAGTAAAATGAATTTTTTCCTGGCGCGAATAGTATTAATGACACGTATGTGAACTTCACGAGGAATTATTCTTAAAATATAGCTTTCGAAGGAATAAGTATAACGGACAGCTAAGAATGACGCGCGTTTGATGATCTTTTTGAAGAAAAATGAAATGAGAAGGAAGGATTAAGGAAGGAAGGAAGGAAGGAAGGAATAGAAAGGAAAAATAAGAAGGAAAAAAGGAAGACAAGAAAGAAAGAAAAGAAAGAGAACAGGAAAGAAAGAAGAAAGAAAGAAGAAAGAAAGAAAAAGAAAAGAAAGAGAAAGAAAGAAGAAATCCCCCCTCCCTCCCTCCCATCCCTCCCTCCCTCCCTCCCTCCCTCCCTCAACATAAATCCCCCCTCTCCTCCCGCCCCAACCTTCCCAATAACTCGAAAAAAAATAAAGAAAGAACGAACGAAAAACCGTTAGAACGAACGAAAGAACGAAAACAAACAAAGGGCTGAATCCTCAAACTCAACTCAAAAAGAAAAAAAAAGAATATCTGACGGAAATCCCGCGGGGTTAATTAATAGCCCAAAGTAGAAGAAACAAGACACGTTGAATAGAAAGAAAAAAAATCCGTGTCTACTTAAGAGATTGAATATTTTCATGTCATAAGAACGTAAGACGCCCGAGAGAAGTTCATATTTATAGTAATAAATCTTTCTAGAACAACATTAGCGACATCCAAGACTATGAGGGTAATTTACTAAACCTAGGCAACCAATGATGCCGACGTCACGGGGCTATGTTTCTATGGCGGTAATGGACAATTGAAAATAGTAAAACGCTATAAAAATAAAAGTCTAAAAATAAAATATATCTCTGATATCTCTGTTGCGCGGATTTGTTGCGAGTGACTAGTTTGCTTCGGGGCGTGGAAAATCCGGAATTTGGTGTCCGGAAGATACGGACGCGTGAGCATCGAATGTTCGGGATGTTTCTTAACTGAACATGTCTGGCAAATATATTTTTGGAAATGAAGTATTCAAAAAGCTTTCATTGTTATTGGTCAAAAAAAAAAAAAAAAAAATACGGAAACAAAATAAAAAAGAAGGAAAGAATTGAATGAAAGAATGTGTCGTTGTTTTTGAAAATCTATGGCGAATATCGCAACAAACCGTTTTTAATAATACTCAAGGGAACGCTGAATGTCCTTATGCACAACATAACACGCGAAATCAAAATTCCTCTCTGATGAGCGGGAGAAAAATATAGCAATAGCCATTCCATTAATGGCGTGTATACACAGTTAGAAATCGTAGCTGCCAAGATAATTGAAAGCACGCAAGAAAATTAGGATAGGAAGTCATAAAAAAAGAAAGTTACCGTTTCGTTTGACGGGGCGTTTTTTTGTGCTGATAGTTTTGATATATTTACTGATAAGATCGGTCCAATTTAGATTACGATGTTGTCTTATGAGATTTTAGTTATATATATTTTGTTTTGAATCTTAAATCACGAGTAAGGTTTAGTTTTCTTGACATTACGTGTAGTGTTAGTAAGGAAGGGCAGAAAGGCATGGAAAAATTACATGGGATTTTGAGTTAATAGAGATAAATATTTCCTCTCTATTTTGAGTTAATAGAGAGAAATATTCCTATGGAAAGATAAATTAGGTGTATTATGAAGGAAAGAAAGAGAGAATGGGCAGTGAAGCATGCAGAAATGACATGGGATTTTGAGTTAATAGAGAGAGACAAATTCCTATGGAAAGATAAATTAGGTGTATTATGAAGGAAAGAAGGAGAGAAGGAAGGATGGGCAGAGAGGAATTGAGAAATTACATGAGATTTTGAGTTAATAGAGACATATTCTTATGGAAAGATAAATTAGGTGCATTATAAAGGAAAAATGAGAGAAGCAAGGATGGGCAGTGAAGCATGGGGAAAATATGTGAATTTTGAGTTAATAGAGCGACACATATTCTTATGAAAAGATAAGTTAGGTGCATTATAAAGGAAATGAGAGAAGGAAAGAGGGGCAGAGAGGAATGGAGAAATTACTTGCGATTTTCAGTTAATAGAGACATATTCTGCTTATGGAAAGATAAATTAGGTGAAGGGAAGAATGAGAGAAGAGGGATATATGTGATGGGAAGAAAAAGAAAAAGAAAGAGAAAAGGAAAAGAGAATATGAAATGAATGTATGGATGAGAAAAAAGTAAAAAAAAAATTTGATTAATTAAAAAAGTAAAGAAAGACAGACCTGTAGAAGGAATAAAAATAAAAGAAGGACAAAAATGAAGGAAGGAAGGAAGGAATTAAACTTTGCTTTAAGTGATAAAATAAAGACAAACAGAGAGGAAAAAGAAACGGAAAAAAAAGGAAAAAAGAAAAAAAAGATGAATTCAGAAAATTAAAACCTAAATTAAATCTATTGGGAAGAAGGAAAATAAATGATAAATGATCAATTTATATCGACGTTTGCAAGAAAAGATTGAATTCTTGACCTAAAAATTTACAGCTGTACTAGCAGAAATTAAGATACTAATGTTGAGTGAATTTTCTTGAACAAATATTGACTTACTTCTTCAATGTCATACATCAATTACATCTACTTCTGTTCAAATCAAACTGAAATTGTCTGATATTAAGTAGAGTACAAGCATGTACATGTAAATGGATGTATATTATGTAATAAGAAGATATAACTAGCTAAAAACTAGTGTGAGCTGCGTTGGTGTTTCTAATGAAACAGTAACGATGAAAAGGTAAATTATACACCATGAAAAGATGATCTTTTCACGGTGTATAATTTACCTTTTCATCGTTACTGTATCTTATGTAATGTATGTAAGAGAAGAGAAGAGAAGAGAAGAGAAGAGAAGAGAAGAGAAGAAAAGAGAAGAGTAGAACAAATACAGTGTAAATGTCCCATACAGTCGGCAGGCATGCAGCCCACCTTTAACACTGGTTAAGAGGGTTTTACTGTCTTAACCAGAGCTAAAGTCTAGTGTAAATATAAACAGAGTTAAGTAGACATAAACACCAAAATGGTCTAAAAACAGCTTTGTACTGTATATATATATCTTAAAATGGTTGTTACTGTAGTTTGATACGAAGAAGCTATCAATTTGTTTTCCACTTTGGATAACACTTTAAGACAGTGTGAAATACTCAACTCCAGCCCACAAGTAAAGTATCAGAGGTACAGTATTTCTAGAAAAAACATGGTGGCATGAATGGCATGTCAAAGTTGTGCCCTGGAGATTGAAAAAACAATTCTTGATAAACATTTTTAGTATTAAATATGTATACCAGGCAATGCTAAAGGCTGAAACACTGGAAAGAAACATAGGAGTGAACAGATTTTGAATTATATATTTTATAATAACAAACACCTGTCGTAACTTCCAATGTATGATTAATTTTGGGGCTGTCTGGCCAAATGCTGACAGGGGAAAATTGACAAAAAATTTAAATTGGAGTTAGTATGCAATGAGTATGTGGAGTATTGATACTCCTTGGAAGCTGTTTGTGTTTGGGGACAAGCGGGAGCCTTCAATCCTACGAATATCATCATTACCATGCAACGACCATTGGGTTGGGGACACATGGCTAACTTCAGGGTCATAGCCACTGGTCTGGTTGCTTTCGGGCAAAAAAATATTTTAAAAAATGAAATAAAAAAATGTAAGAAAAAACGAAGAGCCTTGAAAACCTGACCAATCAGAAATTTGTGGCTACTGCACTGAACTTACAGATTGGATCAGAATTTAGCATGTTTGGTTAAATCGCAATGGAAGGAAAACTTGGGAACCCCGATAAAAACTCTTGATTCAATGGAGAGATGGAATAAGCTAGATTGACATGTGATGCAGTGTCCAGGCATCAAACCCAAGACCCCAGAGGTGAGGGAGGAGTGTATTACCGCTATGCTACCAGGAGCAGATCCAGGGGCGCACCCCTCCCTGGTTCCACTTAATTGTGCCCCTACTTCCAAGATAACCAATACTGTTTTTTCCCTTTAATTCTAAGGGTGCACCCCTCCATGGGTTAACTTTTTGCACAGCACCCCTCCCTGAACAAAATCCTGGATCGCCCCTGGCTACTCCTCATACTCTAAGCTATCAGCCAGTATAGGCTCTTCTAATTTTATACTAGACAATATTCAAACCTTGGTGTTCAAGCCAGAATTAGTGTAGAAGCTCCCCATTAATTCTGATCATCTTCTAACAAACCTTCATTCTCTTTCTTCAAGTGTTCATCAACTATCTGCTGTATTTTCTTAATTCTCTCAGTTAGTTTTGGATGCTGTTGCATCTTAATTTCATTTCCATCTTCGTCATAGTATGACAAACCTTGGTCGCCATGGAGAGCTCGTAGCACTTGATTCAATTGTAACCTCTTGCTTAAGTAATTGACCCCTCCCAAAGCTGCTTCCAAATCAGTTCTTGCCGACATTTCATCTGCTAAAAATTCCTCCTTATGTTGGATCTCCTTGGTAACACGTTTGTAACCAAGGTAACTAAGCCTGAGAATACACACCTTAAGGATTACGTCAACCAATACAGGCAAAGCTGCTAGTCTGGGGGTAACTGATGCTAACTTATAAGTAGCAAGTAACCATGATGGCGAAAGAACTGCATTTATTACTTTATACTCAGGGGATTGTAGATGAGCTATTTCATGTCCAATAGTAAAAGAAATATTCTCAGGAGTGGAGATTAGTGAATCTTTGATCTGAGATCCCATTTCAGATTCCCATTTTATTGTCCTTCCTTTGAAATTTATAGGAGAATTCATAACATCTTCAGGAGTTTTAAACTGATACCAACCAGGGATCCCTACAACAGCTCCAGTTGGTAACGATGTCGAACCAGCACTGAAGCCACTGAAGCCTTTATTCACGAACAGAGTGACTCTATCAGGGTTCTTTAGGTTCATTTTTTGCGCTCTTTCCTTGAACTGTTCTCGACAAGATTCAGAAACATTTTCTCCTTCTGAACCAAAAGCACTGAGACAAATGTTCACTGGCAAAGCATGTGGTACTGTGTGGTATAGAAAAAGCCCACCAGCTCCAATGCCTACAGATACACGAACAAAACGAACAGCGATTCTGCCAGCTAAATCAAAGGCCATGACACAAACTAAGCAAGAAGAAAAATCAGAAAAATTTTCCCTTCTGCAAGGAAGATGGCGGTTGATGTTCTACACGTGACACACTGGGGTTCCTGTGGACTTCTGCACCACAGGTAACCCGTCAAACTTCATCAAAAGGTCAAATGGCGGTAAGTTTGATTTTATAATTTTCCTCTGCAAAGTTAGGCTTTCAAAATTAGTCTCATATTCCGTTAAATTTCAATTTTTAAAAGAATTTATTTTCATTGTGTATAATATTTTAATGTAGAGACTAGCTACTCTATTTTAGTTGTCAATTTTAGCTGTATTTTAACTTCTGTTTCTGGTGTTGTTGTTGATATTTATAAAGGGGTGGTTTAATTCTCATTTTGTAAAGGAATATTTCATTGTGAAACCACCTAAAAGAGGACTTACAATTCTACAAAGCAATATCAAGTTTTTACTTACAGTATTTCTGTCATATAATTACCTTATTCATATGCAAATGAGTTGGATAGCAAACTTGACCTTGCCATCCTTATATAATATTCAATTTTTTATTTCAAAATCATTTCTCCTGTGTGACATGTCTAAAATCTGCGTGCTCTTTTCATTTTTGTGACACAACTCCTTGGTGTAAGTGGAGTAGGGTCACAATACGTCCCTCTTATTCTACGGTCCAAAGTTATAGACCTTTTTATTGATGTGGTAGCCATCTTGAATTTTGGGATGTTGAGGGGACAACAGAGACAATTTTGAAGCAAAGAATAACAGCTAGGGTTATGTTTTCAAACAGTTTGAGCTTTTGGTGTTTTTGGATTAACACAGTGCAAAACAGTTAAGTTTTTGGCTTTTGTTAATAAAAAAAACTCATGCTAGCCCATTGGACGTTTGACTTACCGAAGCCAATAACCAAGACCTCTATCTCTGGGCCACATTAAGCTGTTGATGTTGAACAAGAGAGGTGACTTTTTGTAAACAGCAATGGAGAGGAGGGGGTTAAAATTCTTCTATGGGTTACCTTGTAGGTGAATCCCGATTATGTATTCCCCCCTCCCACCATACTTAGAGTAGCTTGGCTCAAACTAGTAGTCAGTATTTCTCCCAACACCCAAGCTTAATGCTTGAGTTGAGTATTTTTCTTTTCAACGGCAGTTACACAGAAGAACCCTAGGACACAACACAAACTTTTTTTGTGTGAAAAGATTTGCAAGACCAGTGAGAAGGTGAAATAGACCATTTTCTCAAGGTTGTGTTTCGTCATTTTCTCAAATTTAAGAAATTTGTTGGGCCTAATACTAGAACACAAGCTTTATAATGAGAATTATCATATGTTTCTATAAGATTTTTCAGAAAAAGAATCCATTAAATTATTATTCCCCTATTTAAATATAAAACTGGCTTCTCAATTTTACTGAATTTGCATTTTTCAGGCACTTTGTGGCCAGTCAAGATTGGATGCGCACACAACCTTGAGAAAACAGTCTATTAGTGCACATATGTAAAAGAGGTGAGTCAATGATTGAGCTTACAAAGGTAAGAAAAGTTTTAAATTTTTAAGTTCAAAAAAAGATACAACTGAGTAAAATTCCTTTGCACATATATGTATATGTAAATTACATTGTAATATATAAGTTAAATATCTAACTCCAATGACAATGTAGTTTAAAAACTAAAAAAGGTTTTAAAATCAAAAATGTTGCACTTTTAAGACTGGCTTCCATCCTGCACTCCAGCCAATTTTTTGTGCACAACTTCCTCTAACAATCTTAATCGTTCTGTCAGCTTTGGATGTGTATAATTCTTGAGTATTTCACCTTTTTCGGAAAACATCAGTTTTCCTTCTTCTCCATATAAAACCCTTAGTACAGAGTTAAGATGCAACCTTTTAAGAGTAAAATCTACTCCTCCCAGAGCCATGCTCAGATCTAACTCGGCAGCATTCTTATCTGCAGCAAATTCTTGTCGTAATTTAATTTGTCGGGTAGTTATAGAATATACGAGGTAGCTCAAACAACAGACTATGATTCTGGCACTGAAGTTTACAATTCCAGGGGTCTTGGGAAGAAATCTTTGATTTTCAAAGGTGATTTTATAAGTTGCATATAACCAAGCCGGGGCAATGGGAACATCATACAATAAATCTGATCCCTGAATGTGGCTTAATTCATGTCCAATCAGAAAAGCAACATTATCATCACTGGCGATCAAAGAACTTGCGAGCTTTCCACCAAGTTTACTTTTCCAGTTCACAGCCCGGTTCTTAAACGTTAGTCCCGAGGCAATAACATCAGCTTCTTTTTCAAAGAGAAAAAACTTTGGAAGCCCGATTACAGCGCCTGCAGGAAGCCATACAGCTCCAGCTGATATAGGCGAATACCCATTACATATAAATAGCTTTATCTTGTCTTCTTCGTCCTCTTTTCCTAATCGTTTGAGCACCTTTTTAAGCTGTACTTGACAACGCTCTGGGACAGGAACAGCTGAGGGAGGAAGCTCAGAACTTGATTGCGATTTCCACTCCGTTACATTTCGACAAAATCGTTCTGGAAGAACATGAGGCGCAGCTTTAATAACAAACGTAGCTCCTGTAGCTATTCCTACCGTTATTTTAAGCAGTTTCTGCCTAATTGATGCCATAAAAAGAAAGAAAAATTATACGCTTCTTCAAACTTTTCAGATTCTACTTCCAGAAGGTAGTTAAAGCCAGGCGTTCCTAAATCTATCGAGAGGGACTAAAAACTAGCCCCCAGTCTTTTTTGTTTCGGGAATTTTTGAAAAAGTAAATGGATAAATGGAAATTGAAAAAAAATCTAAAAAAAGATAAAGGTTTTTTTAAAGGTCTTGATTTTTCTCAACATATCAATATGAAGCATAAAACTTAATGTTCAGCGAAATTTTATATTCACTTTTGTGTTATCTGGATCTGTTGACTGTGCGATCTGGTAAAACAACTGTATGCCTAGCCGTCGCCAAATCGCATATAAGTTGTAAAAAAATATTTATAAAACGATTTATATCGAAAAATTACTGCACTTTCCATCATCGAAAGCGAGTAATATTGATTTTACAAGCGTCTAAATGAACCAGACATTAAAGGGCCAGAATTTATTTATTTTCGTTGGGGCAGAGGTCATCGTTGATCACGCTTCTTCATCAAAGCTTTAAAACAATAGCTTCAAAATGTAAAACTAATGTTTATGTGCTCTGAATGCTTGGATTTTGTTATGAGAATTTAAGCGTGAGATGTAAAGATAGGGGTTGTACTTGTATCTTGAGCTGTGCAGCTTTCGATAAACAAGGAAAGAGACCGTATTTTGTCCACGTGTTTGAGAGCAAGTGGCGCTATTTTTTTGTCTTGGGTACTCATACAAAATGCTTCACCTATACTATGGTAGCCCAGCTATTGAGGCTTTAGGTGGTGGACGCGGTTTTTCTCCATTAGCGCAACGAGGCAGAACAGCATCTCATGGACAACATTTGAATTTATTCCCAAACCTTGTATTCAAGAGCAGCAAGAAGACAAAAAAGTTTGCTGAAATCCGAGGAAGCTCGTTGGATCTCCCTTTAAGTGAGGACAATAGTTTGGTACGTATTAACGTAAGTGGTAAAATCTTCGACTTTTCTCGAGCAATTTTGGAGAAATACCCTGACAGCCTGCTCGCTAAACGTAGTCGCGCAGGAACGTACTATGATTTTGATCGAAAGGACTACTTTTTCGACCGCAGTCGCATCGCCTTCGACAGCATTTATCACTTTTATCAGACCCAAGGACAAGTTGTATTCCCTAAGGACTTTCCTGAACAACTCGTCATGGACGAGTTTCATTTCTTCGGTTTGTATGACTACATGGATCCTAACGAAAAACAACAGTTTGTGCAACCAAGCGACATAATAAAAGAAGAAATTGTACCAAAGTACGACTGGCAGCGAAAGATGTGGCAGCTTATAGACCACCCAGAAACGAACCTAGCCTCTAAAATCATCAGCATTATCTCTCTTCTCGTCATAGCTTTGTCAATTGTTATCCTCTGCGTAGAAACGTTGCCCTCTGTGCGGAGTCGACGTAAGAGAGAAGGCACCGGATTTTACAGATCAGAAATTTTCGTTCTCGAAAGCTTTTGCATCATATACTTTACGATTGAGATTATCTTACGATTTATTGCTTCACCAATCAAATCAAAATTTTGGTTAAAAGTCCTGAACATCATCGACCTTCTAGCTATTCTACCTTATTATATTATCCTTGGGTTGGAGAACGACTACAGCAATAAGAGCATCGTAGCTCTAAGAGTCTTCCGACTTGCCCGAGCTTTTCGGATCTTAAAAGTGTCTAGATATGTATCTGGTATGAAAGTACTTGGTCAGACTCTACGGGAGGCCTTGAGCGACCTTTGGATGATAGCCTTCTTGACAGTGATAGGGACTCTGCTTTTCGCTAGTTGTGTGTTTTACTTTGAACAAATCTGGGATCCGGGTACGAAGTTTGAAAGCATCCCTTTATCATTCTGGTGGTCAATTGTGACTATATCGACTGTTGGCTACGGAGATATGGCACCGAAGACTTTAGGTAAGTAAGAAAAACCATATAATACTAAAACATCTGAGATAACCAGCTCTCTGCGACGTTAGACTAGAGGATGCCAATCTTCATTGCGTCTCTGTTCGACAGAATATCTTTTCCTGACCGGTTTTTCCCTGTGAGTGAAAGAGTCGGGAATAATCAAGGTCAGAATTGCTGTACTGGAAAGAGAAAAGAGGTTCATTGATGGTGCTGAAAAGATATTATGGTGAAGAGGGCGGACATATTAGGTCAACATATAGGCTATAGTTTTAATAGGAAGAGAAAGAAAGGACTGTGAAAGAAAGGGAAGAATCTAGTAAGGTTGGAATTTATATTGTCCAGATTTACCCTTAAAAACAAACAACCATCAAACATGAAACTAGTACTGTTAGAATGCGTCGGCGTGGAAAAGAAGTATGAAAAGGATAATTGACTTTTAAAAACGGCAGCGAAAAAAAAAAAAAGCAAAAAAAAAAAAAACACACACGTCTTTATTGACGTTTCAAACCGTGACGTCTTCGTCTTGAGTAACAGTTGAGAATAATTGTACTTAATAAGCGTTGGTCGAGATATTTTGAAATTGCTGTCAGGAGTAATGTTTATGATTTATAATCAAAAAGTGTTTGACGACAAGTTATCGACCAACTGACATGCATGAAAATTATCATGAGTCTGGTAACGGCGTACCCTGTCCAATAAAGTTGTTATGTCGTCATAAACTCTGTGATTAAATCGTTTAAAACGAAATGCTAGCTTAGTAATGTTCGGTTTATGATGTTTTCAATTTTATACTTTATACCAGTCTTGTCGTGCAAATTTCAAAAGTCCGGCCTTATAAGAGAGTTCAGAATCACGCAAAATAATTAATTTCGAGGATTCGGGAAAAAAAAACAAAAAACGCGCAGATTAGGTAGTTTTTTTATATCTAACTGAATTTACGTTTTCCCAAAAAGAAGGCTTTTAAGCGAATATTCTTTAAAAAAAAAACTAGTCTTTTTTAAAAACCTTTTCTTGATAATTTTTCAATCGAGACATTGAAGGACTTGCTTATCTTCATATCTATACACACCCTCTGGTGATTTTTACACTCCCCCACGCACTAACAACAACACAATTGCAGTTTAGGGACTAGTTTAAAAACGTCCGTTTAAAAACCGTTTTCAGTTTTTACTGTACAAAATAACCTAGAGTACAAATATCGCAAATATAGCATGATATTTGTACTTGCTCCAGGCTTTCCCCTGTGTTATTCATGTCTACGTACTCTAACTTGCATAGTTCTATTTACTGTATGTGGCTTCAAAGAGGTGGTGTCTTTTATAATGATTAGTTATTTTAGTTCGTCACTGCACAGTGAGATGAGGCCTGAAACCTCAGGTTATTAAAACCTTCGTTTTCCCCCCTTGATCGATAAAAATTGGCGTGACTCATGATGAACCACTGCACAGTGAGATGAAATTATTAATGTAATTAGTATCCTTTGTCGCAAGTATTTTTCATTAAATCCCTAACCTGATGGATCGATGACAATTGGCGTAGTTCATAATGGACCAATGCGCAGTGGGATGAAATTATTGATGTAATAAGTGTCCTTTGTCGCAAGTATTTTTCATTAAATCCCTAACCTGATGGATCGATGACAATTGGCGTAGTTCATAATGGACCAATGCGCAGTGGGATGAAATTATTGATGTAATAAGTGTCCTTTGTCGCAAGTATTTTTCATTAAATCTTAACCTGATGGACCGAAGAGATGATTCTACTTTAATGTCAGTGCAGTTTTGTGAGTGCGCCCTGATACCAAAGTAATATTGCCTTCCCCGTAGCTCAATCCGAGGTGATCTCCGCACAGGCTTCTCTCAGCTTCTCTCTAACCCGTATAGCTTTAGATGCCCTTGAACTAAACGAAGCATTAGGCGGCAAAATGAGCACCATAAGCATCTTTTTATAGCAGTTCAATTTCACTTTAACTCGATGAATACAGTAGTACCTCTATTAAGCGGACACCTTCGGGACCCTGTCTGGTGTCCCCTTAATTAAAGAGGGTTTTTTACAGCAAACAACTGAATTGTCCTTTCAATGAAGGATACCTGCAAGAGAAGATGAACATTCATATTCTCTTGGTACCCGCTTAGCAAGAGGTCCGCTTATTAGAAGTACTAGTATCACAAGTAATACATTTTTCTTTCCCCAGCTGGCAAACTTGTCGGTTCTACTTGCGCCATGTCAGGAGTTCTTCTCATTGCGCCATTGCTTCCAATCATCTACGAACGATGGCAGCGTTACTACCAGCTTGACCAAGACGGAAAACGCATCAGAGCAGGACATAAACTCTTGCGTGACCTGCAAAAAAAGCGATGTCCACCAACTACTCTCGAAGACGCCGTAGAATCAAAAAAGGACAACTCCGAAAAGCAAAAGAAGCGAGAAAGGAAAGCATCTGAAACGAAAGAGAGAAAGATATCTGAGACGAAAGAAAGATCTAAAAAGCCATCGGTTTCTTCCAAGAGTGAAAAAGATGGAGAAGCTGAAACGGAAGAACGATCTGATGATGATCCAGTATGGAAACACATTAAAAGGGCAAGTATAAAACGGAGAGAGAGCAGTCAGAATTTGTTGCGTAGTACAAGTGTTGACAACCAAAACCCTTCAAGCAGGGGATCGTTAACAAGGAAAAAACAGGTTGATGGAAAATCCAGGAAAGGCAAGGACATTGTAGCAAACCATAGTCAAAGCACCGCGATTAAACGTGAACACGAAAAGATCCCCGAAAACAAGAAAGATACCGAGGAACTTCAAAATACTTCAGACAAACCTCGAGGGGACCCAGTATTTCATATTTGTCCCAGTGAAGACGACGTTGAGCGAGAAAAACGATGGGATGAACCAGGTCCAAGTAATGTCAAGTATTAAACTTGAAAGTGGTGGCAAGATTTACGCAGCAGTTTGTCGGCTATTGGAGCAAGAAATTTTGCGCCTGCGATGCTATGTTCAGTTGGCATACTCGCCATTTCTTGTCCCGTCGTCGTGTTTGTGAGAGCTACGTCATTTGACGAACCTAACAAATATTACACATTTTTGAGTTTCATCAATTGTTTAATTCGTAATTCGAAAACAGTGAAGGTGAAAATTCAATCTAAGAAAATGATTTTTATTTATTTATTTATTTATTCATTTCATGTCATTTCATTTCCTCTCATTTCATCTCACCTAATTTCCTCTTATTTTATTTTATTTTGTATTTATTTATTTTAAAAACAACAACTGGCATGGACATGTATAACTGGATTAACCGCACCAGGATGCCCTGAAAAGTACAAAGTAGATTCACATTAACGAAAACCGATTGAAGTAATCAAGTGGCGATGTAATGGAGCTGACGATGGGGAGTCTTTAACTCAATATCATATCCAAATAACATTGAAACTTTGAAGTTGCGAAAGGTTTTTCTATCCGAGACTATGGACAATTCAATTACACGAAAGTATTTTATCTAAAATGAGAAATAAGAAACGAAAGTCATGAAAAATAGAAATAAAAAAATAAATTAACTTTGTTTATAGAGGATAACACAGTAGTTTTTCTGATAAATTTGTTGTCCTCTTTTAACGTCTCTAATTAATTAGGGACGGAACCCCTTAACGTGGTTATCCGTGGTCATCTATTCATGTATGAAAATTTTTTTAAGATTCCTCCTACCTCAGAGCGACGTCTGTAAAAACGTTGTTGGATAGTTTTTCATATATATTCATTGAAGGCGATTAGTTTGTATGCTTTAGAAACAAGATATTTTTTATCTAAGGACTGTTAAAGCGAATTGTGATTCGATTTGATGTAGAAAAATTAAATGAGCTTTTTCTGTAATTATATCTTGTAGTATGTGAGGGTTTTGCTAAATGAAAATAATAAAAAACAATATTCAATTTTGGGAATTGTCATAAAATATTATGGATGGATGGATAGATGGATGGATTGATGAATGGATGGATGAATGGATGGATGAATGGATGGATGAATGGATGGATGAATGGATGGATGGATGGATGGATGGATGGATGGATGGATGGATGGATGGATGGATGGATGGATGGATGGATGGATGGATGATGGAGGGAGGGAGGGAGGGAGGGAGGGAGGGAGGGATGGATGGATGGATGATTGAAAGGACGAATAAATACCAACAACTAAACAAAAAGCAGTAAACAAAATTTAAAAAATAAACATCACAAGAGACGAAGCACCTCCAAACTAATTATTTGCTTACTACCTTACACGGGCCCCAACGACCAGCCCAAGCAGTAATCATTCTCGCTTCTTTCATTCAAAATTAATAATCTTTGCGAAAATTCCAAATTCTGAATATCAAAAACTTCATATATTCCTCATAATGGGACGATAAATTTACGATCTTAATTGAATGGATGCCATTAACCAACACATGGCTTCCAATTAAGTTTTGAGTGCGTGACGTCATCTCCATATTTTCGTTGATAACCGTTCACAGGATATCTCTCTGACATTTTAAACATTCGCATATCAAAGTTCAGATGCTCATTAGCCGAATTTCCAGAGATGAACAACACCACAAGCCCTCCTCAAACGTTTCCCAACCTTTCGGAGATAACTTTCACTGTATTCATGATTCTCATATCACTGATCGGTGCCGTGGGGAATACATTTGTCATTGTCGCTGTCTTGGTAAACAAAAAGCTCCGAAGTACTACGAATATTCTGATTTTGAATTTGTCCGTCGCTGACTTTTTCGTGTGCTTCGTGGCTATCCCGCTTCGAGTTCTGGCGGGAATTGTTCGTGGATTATTATCGTTTATTGAATGTCCTTTCATCTTGTCATTGACGATTTTCTTCGATGGTGCGTCGCGAGTCAACACACTCTTGATTGCACTGGATCGTTTTGGTGCTATCAAGTGGCCTTTTCTTTATATATCTGTGGTGACAAAACGCGCTCTTTCTTGGGTGGTTTTTCTTTGCTGGACGATTATGCTCAACATTGGACTTCTGCCTTTATTTGGTGTCGGTTTGAAGACAAAACCTTCCACGAGTACAATGTGTTTTTTCTTTAATAACCTGTCTACCGAATTCATCTGTTTGTTTGTCTTCGCATTTTGCATTTTCCCACTCATGCTAATCATCCCAATCAACTGCTTCCTCTTCAGAACCAGTTTTAAGCAGATGAAAAAGATTCACGAGCAAAAACTAAGTTTGGGAATAATAAATCCTGCTTGCACAGCTGTCAAGGAAAATTCAAATGGCAACATAGAAAAAGAAAACCAAAAGATCACGTCAAACAGTAAAGCCTCAACTAGTTTAAGAGTGTTAGTTAAGCAAAGTAGAGTAGCGAAAATGGTGACTATTTTGATAGCAAGCTTTATAATTCTAGTTACACCTATTAGCATGATCGATCTGATTCAAACATTTTATCCTGAAGTTGATATTCCTCCGTATGTCTCAAAAATTGCAGTCGGAATGATCTACTTAAATTCAGCGATTAATGTCTTCATATATGCGGGATACAACCTAGAGTTTAGAAAGACGTTTTATTTCATGTTTAGACGAACAAGAGAGCAGTTCTCTAGCGAAGTCGGGCCTTCATCTGTTTCGGGTGTCAGATTTACAAAAACTGGGTCCAAAGATGGTGAAAAAAACAATGTCCAACTGTTGTCGTTCAAAACTATACCAAATCTCTGATCACTTATGTAAATAAATATTTATTCTATAAATTAGGAATTTTTGAAAAGTGAAAGATACAATCTTTTAACATCTATAAAAAAATTCCTCGCAAATATATATAAGTAAAATGAAGATGGTTATGTAGTTATGCTAATAAATTAGTAAAACTCTAAATTTGCAAATGAAAGTTAAGTTATAATTTCATTTTTAACTAAACTTTGTCGAATAAAACATTTGAATTTACTTAGGAACAAAATATTTAAAACAATATATGTTATATGAACACAAACTCCTACAATGTTTTAATTTGTTAATCAACCTGGTGTTAATTTTATTGAATTTTTAAGTGACCAAAAAAATTTATATCAAAGCGCACTTGACTCTTTATGCTTGCCATGGACAGCGAGTTTATTTTCCAAACGGTTTTCATTGGAGAAATAATATTCCCCGTCTATTTGTTCAACACTATTTCCAGAAGCATCCGTTTAAGTCCTTATCCATCCAATCAGGTGCAGTGCCTTATCTATAATTTTCTAATAACTATCACCTCCAGAGGCGTCACATATTAATATAAATGCGTATTAAAAAGAGTTTGTTTTTACAAACTAAAACCAGCGAGAAATGACAGGTGCGGTGGAATAGACCTTTCCCGAACAATGAACTCATTAATCCAACCTCGTCTCCCGGAGACTTCGCCTCTTAGTCAGAACGAATTAGCCAATCAGTGAACATTTTAATCCTTACTCAGTCAATATTCCACAATTCCAGGTTTTGGGCTCAATAAACAACATAGATAGATAGATAGATTCCTCTATTTATACACGGACGTACGTCTTATCAGTAAAAGAACATGAATATAAAATTACACAAAATTAAATACGATAAGTGATAGAGTGCAAACAATATAACCGTAAAACTTTAGTAATACTAAATAGCACAATTTCAAGCAAATTCCATTGTTTTCTAATTGTTTAATTAGCACTATTTTGTACTATTTAGTAATTAGTGTTTCACGGATTAATTGCTTGCACTCTAAAAACAAAATTTGAATAACTGCTTTGACATTAGTGTCGTGTGAAATACTCAAAAATACAGAAAATAGAAGTCATCTGTGGAAAGATTCATCTAATATCTTTTAGAAATGGCATGGCATATTTCTTTGTATTTGGTGGGAAATATTTTGGTTTGACAGAGAGCTAGATAATAAAAAATACTTGGACATTTTCGATACGACTAACAATGCATTGCGCGCCTAGATTCCAAATCACCTGTACTTGGAGTCATTGGTCTTTTAAGCCAATAGGCCCTTTGCAGCTCAGTAATCACGTGCTGATTAATTCACTGAGAGCAAATGAATGAACATCTTGATTCCCATGGGTGAAATATACTGGTGAGCAAACAAAATTTCTACAAACTGTTTCGAGTGATCGTAATGAAATTGCATTTCGTGAAACACTGGATACACATCGTTTCATTCAGTTCTTTACAAGAAGCTAAAAAGAATCACCAATTTAAAATAAGATAAAAAATTTTGCTCACCAGTATAGACACGTGACCGTCCACTGCAAAGGGCCTATTTCACCCAACTTGCTAATTTTATTAAAACACTTAACTTATACTCTATTAGATACTTAATTTTCTGAGCAGAAACAGTGGCGATAGAAGTCATAGAGTTTGCTCCTCGAGAACTCGTTCGGTTCATTTAATAATATTGAGTGTTTTCCATATTTATGGGCTGCACTCGATTCCAATCAATCTTAATATCTCCATTCAATCCACCTATACACCACAGGGAACCCCTATTGAAAGAAAATCGAGAAAAATTGAATCTAATGTTCTTTACTTGAGCTCAAAGTGGCCTCCATAAAGGCCCAATAAATTTCCACTCACAACTAAAAGAATAAACTGAAAATTACGAAAATAATATAAATATGGAAAATGCAAGAGAGAAACCCACGAAGAATTAATTTTATAACGGCATCAAAGTAAATGGTTTGAACCCAGGCTCACAACTTACAACAAAATACTACATTTTAACCAATCAGCGCGCAAGTATAATGCTCAATCAATAGAATTGGACCAACGCGAGACTGGACTACTAATGACGTCATCGCTTCTACCCTTATAATTTCTGATTTGCTTAATAGATGTTAACATAACCTTATTTTGTGAACCATCTTTGACGAGGCAATAACAGCACACGAGATTACTAATCAGCCAATGAAATTGCTCGGATGCGCCACCATCACGGTCATGACGACAGGGCAGAAAAACGGGTTCTAAGCTTTATACTTTATAAACAGGCTCTTTTGGGGCTGATTAACAAAATACCAAAATTTGGGGAAATTTAAGGAATGCGTAGTTGAGATATAACTCCCTGAACGTTGGGAGAGATTATATTTTGATCAGCACAAAAACTAACATTTTCGCTCTGAATACCTCGAAGTAGAATTGCTCGAGGTTAGCAGAATTTTGTGAAAAGTTTAAAGCACAAGAGACACGAATGAAACACTAAACGATTTTTAGCATGAATGATAGATAAAGAAAAAAATTGCGAAAGTAGCAGCCTTGTCGTTTTTGTGCTCTGTCGGTCATTGCACGACACATGATTAATACTTAATAAAATACCCTAAGGCCCCGTCCACACGTACCCTGAAATTTTTGTATCCGCAACTTTTTTTTTGCGAATACGGGTTGCGCCTACACGTGTCCGCAAATTTTTGTGTCCGTATCCGCAAATTTTACGAAAACGGATACGTGTGGACGGTGAAAACGATTCGAATACGCTGCGTGTGGACGCAAACATTTTCGTATCCGCAAAAAATAATTTGCGGATACAAAAATTTCCGGATACGCGTGGACGGGGCCTAAGTTAAAAAAGTCAGTAATTGTAAAAGTATGCTTAAAACTTTTTTTTTTTTTTTGAATCAGCTTTTCATGATTAGAACTTAGTATCATTTATATTTTATTAATTTTATACCTATTACTTTTATTTTTTCACTTAATGATATTTTTTTAAAATTTCTATTTTAATAGTAAGGAAATATTACCTTGTAAATAGATATTAATATTGTATTTTGTAATGCGCACTCGATCATATATTGGCATGTTAGACTGCGCAATATTAAGTTAATAAATATTATTATTCATTATTTTAAATCAATAATAGGTTAATAATATCTTGAGGGATCTTGAGACACGTGGTTGCACCTCAGAATTATATAACTCATCAATTATTTCATGACCCCCATTTTTTAGGCTAACTACAATCTCAAAGCCAGTTCTCATCCACCTACCCCATTTCATTAAAAACTGAATGGTCCATGACTGTGTTAAAAATAACTTGTCAACCTTTCCCCTCCTACTCCGACATAGTGAAACATTTCAATAGATACATTCTCATATCAGTGCAAACAAACCAGGCCATAAAAAACTCACCGGCGACACTAAACAAACACGTTTGCGCATGCGTGCATTTTAGCACGTTTTCTAAGAATTTTGAAGAGTTTGAGCATACGAAACATTTCACGAGTATACTTTTGACAGACCAAGATACTATATTAACAAACACAATATGAAAGAATTAGCCTTAAGTTTTGAGCATAGACACTAAGTTTTGGCATTTTGTGAAGTCCAACTTATCAGGCATGTTTGAAAGTCAAATTTACATATGTTTTAACTAATTTGCATACGGATTCAGAGCATGCGCAGACGTTTTTCACTAGTGTCCCCGGCGGCCAACCAGTCACTTGAAGAAAAAAATGTAAACACCAAGAAGTGCATGATTGTCCTTAGGTAAATATCGAGTTTTTAGTTCTACTTTATAAATTATGTCTTGTAATAAAAAATAAGACTTTCTTTTCATAGCTCTCAAACACGGGGTTAACCAAAGACTTCTTCCCAAGTGAGATCAAGTTAATCACTTAAACTTAAAAAACTCAAAGGCCCATTACTAAACTTATATTTATATCGTAAACGAGTTTTTGAATCTGTGTTGCTTTTATTCTAAGAATGGGAAAGAATGAAACTTTTTCTTTCAATTTTTTGAAGAAAAAATAGTTTTTCTGTTTGATTAGCTGATCTTTTATTTGTCATTTTTGTCACAGTACGTTTGACTTGAAATGACACCAGTGATGATTAAAAGCCGTGTAACCAATTTACCTGGCTCTTTTCTAGAAGGTATATCTATCTAATTTCCATGCATATTATGATCCAAGTTTTCTTAAAATCTGTAATACTTTATGTAATGAAAATAAACAAAACTAAAAAACACTGGCAACCATTTAAAAAATGTAAGCATCAACAAGTGACAAAGTAAACATCAACTAACAAAATGTCAAATTCGTCAGGTTTATTCACAACTTTCCACTATTCATCCTTTCTGCCTTCGAGTAAACTTTTGCGCTTCATTTACACTTGGAGTAAGAGCGACATTTACATTTTAGATGAACATTTCTTTAAAATTTGACATCAGTTTTTTTATGTGTATATTGGAATATATTATCAAATGGTAAATTAAAGCACTCGGTGACTACCTGTCAAGTAAGCTTGTTCATTTATTTAACTTCGCTTGTACAAGGGTATTACATTAGAGAGTTCTCACCAAAAGTGTCGAACGATATTTCTGAGCTTTTGGTTTAATTTTTTTGAGTAGAAATGTCTAGCAACAACTCTTCTTTGTTCATCAATGCATTTCAACGGGAAAACAATACTCATGTTCATCTCCAAGGCTTTGAAATTCGTATTTTGACAAGGTGTTTCTTCTTCGTTACAATGATAATCGCTGTTACTGGAAATGTTTTGGTAATTACAGCCATTGCCACGAGCACAAAGCTGCAGTCTTATAAGAACAACTGGCTTTTGTGCAATCTAGCTGTAGCCGATTTGCTTCAAGGAGCAATTGCTGTACCTCTGAGAATAGTGGAAACGTTTCCAAGTTTTGCTAACTACATCAGCTGTCGCGTTGCAATCCCTTTGAGTATCTTATTCGGTGGGACATCCAACATTACTATCCTTTTCATCAGCGTCGAACGATTCCTAGCTATTTATTACCCATTTTTTCACATTGATTTTTTCACGAGTAAAGTAGCTAAGAGTCTTATTGGTTTTTCGTGGTTCACAGTTGGTTTCTTCTCGTTGATATCAGCGACACATCTTACTTGGAATGAGAAGAACCCTTCCCAACACATGAGATTTTGTAGGTTCCCTGTTTATCTGAGGAAAGAATACATCTGGAGTCTATATTCTTATGTTCATATTATCCCAATATCTTTGGTTGTAGTTCTCTATGGCTTCATCCTGAAGGCAAGCTGCCAACAAGCTCATCGAATTCACCAACAGAACGTTGCCGTCTGTATAAACCGTTTCTCAAGAAGCGGGAAACTCACTCTCAATGCAAAATCTAGCTCCAACCTCTCTCTGTACTTGAAGAAGTTTAAAGGCATCAAGGTAGTGTCTGTGGTTGTGGGTCTTTTCATTGTTTTAGTCTTACCTATCGTTGTCATAGATGTGATAGATGTTGTACAAGGGACGAGGCCTTCTCCAGACGTTGTACAACTAGCAGTGTGCATGATATATGCCAATAACTGTGTGAATGTTTTTGTTTATGCTGGATTCAACCAGGAGTACAGACAGAACTTTAAGAGGATTCTTAGACGAATATTTTGTTGGTCAAGGAGATGTTGACATAATATTATCTAAAAGTACAAATATCACATTCGACCGACTAGTTAACCGATCGACCAGCTGCACAAGCCACCAAGAAACCAACCGGACGTACAACCAATAATTTAAATAAGAGAATTCGCAAAAGATCTTTTTCAAGGCGTCTTTGACTCTATAGTCATTTTTGGCATTTCAAATGATTTAAAGATGCATATTTGGCCACACAAGCCATGCACCAAGAAACCAACCAGACAACGAAAATTAAGTCTAAAGAGAATTTGCGAAATACCTTTTTGAAGGCGTCCTTGACTCAATAGTCAGCTTTCATTTCAAATTGAGTTAAAAATGAATGTGATCTAGAATACTGGATTTTTTGATCGACCTGTCAACTGACCGACTAAGCTGACAAGAAACCAATCGTATGATCTAAACGTACCAGCAAATCATGTAATCTACCGACCAATCAACTCCTAAATAACAGACCAGTGGTCGCTAGAAACTGGTTGCCCCTCTGTATGTCCGACCAAGGCAAACCGACTGATAAACCAAGTAACTAAATGATCAAAGAATACTTTAAAAATGTAAAAGTAGAGTACAAATATGTGCCAGGAAACTGTGTGAAATAAATAATAAAAGAAGGACGCCCTTTACTAAAGATGAGATAAACATCGTTGTCATATTGACATCTTTTTTTGACACTTAAACTTTATCAAAGAATCAAATCGTCGAATGTGACAGTTGATTGCTCTTCGCTTTGACCACGAGAATTTTTTTTATAGTTCTTGGTTTGTTCTCGACAAAATGACGCCATTTTAATTTTTCTTACTAGATAAACCTAAGCCTCTAAAGACCGACTATACCCCCATGTAGATTATCACTGAGTGACTGGGATTTAAAATCTGGAAATCCCGGAGAAGAACCCTTGTGTAAAGGAGAGAGCGATAGAGAATAACAAACTGTAATTGAACAAGCGCAATGTCCAAAACGCATTTATATGGCCGAACAGAAACTGCTTTTTGACACGATCGCCCCATAGTAAAGCATGCACCCCTTTTGTTAAGTTAGGTTTAGGATTGTTTGGAAGACCAATTTATTTATTTTTTGATCCAGTTATGAAACTCAGGAGCGTAAATCCAACCCAGACCATACAGACCCCCCCCAAAATCCACATATCAATGATAAAGATCATCAGTATGCCTAGCCCCGTGTTCTTTACTTGCATACGCTTGTGTTACCATGGTTATCAGCATGTGTCTGACACTTCTCCATCTGTCGATTTTAGCTGTGTTTTTATCAACAACTTTCAAAAGCGTAGGACGTTTCAATCAAGCAATATAAACTGAAGAGTTGGTTCGCTTCAATAAGACTCACCAGCTATAAATTTTTTATGTACTCATTAGAATATGAATCGTTGTTGTTTTACAAGGAAAATAAGAATCAATAAAAAAGGGACCGGTGCAGATGCCTAAAGTAGTTTATATTTATAAAAATAAGAGAGTTCACATAAATACTTTATATATCATGAATTTCATACAAATACATACCAAGTTTTATTATCATTAACTCGAGTTATTTTTCTCGGATTAAATTAGGGCATAACATTTTTATAACTGAATGGTTAATTCTTACTGAAAACCAGAAAATGTTTTCGTTATTATTCGTTGATTTTTTACAGCCTCAAAAAAGGAATTTCTATGGCTTCAGTCTTTCACTGATTTCTATATTTTTGAAGTGCATGTGACGTCACAGCCGCCATCTTGGATAACTTTAGCTGAGATTCCATCTTGGCTTTCTTTCTTCTGATTCGTCGACCAGCATGGCGGCCATTGTTTTGTTTTTTTTTTAATTTTTTATATTCTAATGAAAAAAGATTCACGCCAAGAATTCAAAGAAACCCCTTTGTTTAAGTCAATGATTATCAACTATTATATTCGGGGCAAATGTAACGATTAGTTCTCTTCAATTATTAATATTTGTATGAATTGCGCATGCGCTCTTCGTGGTATTGGCCGCTAAAAACACAATTATTCTATTTGTTTTATGAAGTTTGTTATTTATTTATGAATTTAATGAATTTTTCGAGATTCTTTTTCGGCTTTAACTTTGTTCAAACACAGCAGGCTTTTGAGGTGGAACAGTTTCGACAAGGCTTGTTCAGGACTGCACGAGATTTAGATTATATAACAATCTCGTCTCAATGAATCCTAGAGCGATCAGTCAATCTAGTAAGGACATTTTCGTGCCAAAATCAGGTTTGTAAAGAATATTTACTTTAGGGATTTTAGGGATTGTTGTGTTTTTACGAGCAATGCTAAGTGGATTTTTGTGATGCAGTGTTAGCCGCGGTCTTGTCTTCGCTACGTGTTAGTTAGAGTATAGGAAGAGTGCCGCTTTTCTAAGAGATTTCGACTTATTTTTTTGTGAACAATTACCCATAATAGAAACCTGAATCCTACAAATTTGAATTTTCCCTTGCATTTTCATGAACTTGGCAAACCTTCTTCACAACTCGAGGCGCTTACATTAAAATCATTCCATCATCTTGGAAATTCGTAATGGTATGAAAAGAGCGGAAAACTTAGACTTCGAAAAATGGTACACGCGTCTATCGGAAGAACCGAAAAGAGCGGGAAAAGTAAATTACCTCAATTGGAAGCCCTAGTTTTCCGGCATTTCAATGGGAATAACGTGTGCCATTTGCTTTTCCAACCGGAATTTCCGGTTTTACTGGGTAAATGCCAAGCACCCCTGAAGATCATATTTTCCTCAAAATCACTGTCCAATACTCAGACTTGCTTCTCTACTACTCTCGTCCGCCATTTTCGGATACGGGATTAAGCAGTAGACTGGGCCACTTTATCACATCGTCACCGCGTGATCCTTCCGATTAGCTTAGGTGATTCTAAAAATAACTTTGTTTGTTTGCTTTTTTTAATTTCAGTCCAAAATTCATTTTTTGAACCAATCACAGCACTCACAGGAAGGCGCTTACCGTCACGTCCGCCACATTTTGTTCATTGAGCTTTTCGCAGTCACACCAAATCTGCATTAATGAAAACAAACCAGATTTTCGCCGCACCTCTGTATAGAAGATTTTTTAAATAGTAACCCCCCCTTCAATAACTGAAGTCGCGAAAAACCAATTCCCCATCTCAAGTACTTCTCGTTTTAATTTTGAATTTTTTGAGTTTTAAGCAATTACGAAAAGTAAATAAAGGTTTCAAGTATTAATTCGAATTTAACTAAGTAAGTATAGCACCAGGGGTAAACAAGATTCACTGTGCAACCAGCTGCCCTGAAAAGAATTCAGTATATATCACTGTGATACTGTTTGAGCTTTAGGAGCTATAACAATGCTATGTTATGCCATTTGCCGCGTATCACGTTCGTGCGAGGTACTTATAATAATTTGACAGCTTTGGTTTTGATGGCAAATATTTAAAGCGAAGCCTTTTCTATGTATATATTCTTGTAAACGCATCTTTCATATGCTCTTTCCTGCCTTGAGGAGCTACAATCTTGGACAAAAAGAGTTGAGAATTTTTTATCCAATCATGAAATAGTAGAATTTTTCTTATTTAAAAAAATATTGTTCGTACCCCCCCCCCCCCCTCCCCCAAGACAATGTTGGTCCCAGTAGGTAAAGCAGCCCTGTATCCTTCGAAACACCATTGTTTAGGGGGGGAGGGGGTCGTTTTAAGGGGAATTTTTTATGTTTTTCATGAAAATACCATCAAAACCAAAAATTTCTCAACTTTTTTGACCAAGATTGTAGGTGCGAACTGATGCCTTTTTGTGTCTAATTTTTCCTCTTTCTTTCTTTCGTTCTCTCTCTCTTTCTCTCTCTCTCTCTCTCTCTCTCTCAGGATCTTTTCTCAAAAAGTAAGGATTCAAATGCTTATAAATCTAAATTGAGAAATATCGAAGATAAATTAGAAATTCAAACCATTCCAAGGACTGAATTCCTTAAAAAAAGTTTCTCTTACAGAGGAGCTAAATTATGGAATTCTATTCCTTCACATATCCGAACTTCATCCTCTAGGTTAGTTTTTAATAAGAATTTGTCTAATTGGCAGTCGGATAGTACCTAGTCACTTTATATTTATCATTTATACGCATTTTAATAGCTATATATATAGTTCATATTATTTAATTCATTTTTAAATATATCACATATTATATGTAAATCTCTTTCTTATGAAGTACGACTTTCATGTAAAGAAGTGTATGACACTTATGAAACTATCGTCCTCAAATAAAGGTGCATTCATTCATTCATTCATTCTCTCTCTCTCTCTCTCTCTCTCTCTCTTGTTCTTCTCTCTTGTTCCTCTCTCTCTCTCTTTATATTGTTTTTCCTCGTTCAACTCTCGTTGTCATTATATATTTACAGTGACCTTTTTGATTCTCATTTCTCTATTTAAACTAAACAAGAAAAAGTGCGACAAAATACATCCAATCACCTCAAGAGTAGGGTGGCAATCATCCAACCAGCTAATATTGAACCTTTCATTTCAAGTGAGGATAACGGGTTAGACAGTATAGCAAGTTTAATCGCCCTTGAAGTAGATGTAGACTTTAACGACTAAGTTGAGTAGCTAGAAGGTAGGCCGTAAAGAGAAGAAGAGAGAGCAGAGCAGAGCAGAGCAGAGCAGAGCAGAGCAGAGCAGAGCAGAGCAGAGCAGAGCAGAGCAGAGCAGAGCAGAGCAGAGCAGAGCAGAGCAGAGCAGAGCAGAGCTGATTTGCGGATTAATTTTCTTGACTTGCGTTTTATTCAGATATAAAATTTCTTTTATTTTTAATTAGTTTAAGATTTTTCCACCTCCATGTTGGTTTTTTTTTACCCTACCTTTCCTTTTATCGGCCCAAGGCTGATTGGAATTTAAATAAAAATGGAAAAGAGAAGATGAGACAAAAATAAATAATGCGAATATAATAAAAATCAGCTCCCAAATTCTAATTCGTTCTCACGGAAAGGGCCTAGATGAAAAATTACTTTGTGTTATTCTAGTCGCTACCAATTTTTTTATTTATTGAACCGAAAAAATTGAAAAAAGAAATATGGCTTTAAAAAAATGGAGCAAATCTTCGCAAAGGAAAGATAAAGACAAAAGCATAAGCTACGAAAGCGCGTTCACACGTTATTTGATTGCTTTTTCAATGATATGGCAACACGAAAATCAAGCAGAAAATTAAAGCTTATTCAAGATAGTCAAACCCTAAGTAAACAACGAATTCGCATTTATTTGTCAAACCCTTTTTCTCTATCAATCGATCCCCTTTTCATAAACCTTAATCACTTAGGTATTAAATAACAAAAAAAGAAAATTGTGAAAGAAAGTGGAAATATTTAGAGAATTTTTTGGCAGATTTTTTTTTTTTAAATTCAATTTTCAATTTTACGATGAATTACTTAAGACCGGTTTAGACGGTACGATTTTCGCCTACAACTAACGTATACAACACGCTTGCGCCATCCTACAACTCGAGTCGTAGCGTGTAAATCAAGCTTACAACTCGCCTACGAAAGACGCGAGCGTGTTGTGTACGATAGTTGTAGGCGAAAATCGTACCGTCTAAACCGGCCTTTAAGGTACTTGACGTCGTCTTGCGTTTTACTGTTAGATAATAAGGCATTTCATAATCAGCTTGGAGATACGATAAACGATAATCTACACTGACATCTCTGAAGAGGCGACAGCCTAGTTTTGGATTTGCTCTACCTGCCAACGTTTGACAGCTTAAGTGTGTAACTTAAAGCTCCAAAAAAAGCGTATTGAACTAAGCTCT
Organism: Actinia tenebrosa; assembly: GCF_029948245.1. Classification (NCBI taxonomy): domain Eukaryota; kingdom Metazoa; phylum Cnidaria; class Anthozoa; order Actiniaria; family Actiniidae; genus Actinia; species Actinia tenebrosa. Next base: position 8,825,568 of record NW_028292580.1, on the reverse strand, counting down.
TCCATATAATACGTCATCATTGTCGCTCAAATGCAGTCCTGTTGACTGGTGGTGAAATATTATTTCGTAAGTGATGCTCTTGAAATATTCCCTTCAGATGGAAGAACAGTGTTTGTGTAGCTAGAGTCTCACTGTTAAAGAAGGTCACCACACTGTCAGTAAGTAAACGCTTCGCATTCAATATACTTCATCGACTCTGCTACGTCTCCTTCGTCCGCGTTCCACCTCAAGTACGATGAAAAAAGACACACGGACGGAAGGGCAAGAAAAGTTTGCATTAGCGCTCAACGTCAGTTATTTGTTAAATTTATTTTTATTACTAGATCTATTGCCGAACCACAACCGATTCCAATAACTAACATTTATTTTAAAAAGTACTCGAGTGATGTTTGACTCTTTAATCGCAAGAGAGGGGGGAAACCTTGTTTTGTAACGCTTTCAGTGTGAAAGAAATGCTCAAAGCCGCAATAACAAAAATTAAGATTAATATAGATAGTCTAAATTTGAAAAATTATTATGGAATCAGATGTGAATAATATTTAAATATTTTTTTTCTATTTTGCCAGGTGTTAGGACACCGACAAATATTTTCTGTTCTGGTGTTGATCATATATCAGGAGCCGAAATCAATAGTTCATTTAACTTGGTGCGTTGGAAGATAGATGAAAAGATACGCTGCGCTGCGGCAACAGTTATCCTGCATCATTCTTGACGTTTGAAGAAGCCCCATTGCTCGATGCTGGTAAATAAAATCTTCTTCAAAGGTGAAGTGGACAAAAAGCAACTAGTTGAAAAGAGAGCCTAGTTCAATAAGAATTCACAAGTGGGTAGAGAAAGCAGAAGACGAAGAAGCACTTTTAACGTTTCTAAGAAGCCCCATTGCTCGGTGCTGGTGAATGAAATATTTTCAAAGGTGAAGTGGACAAAAAGCAACTAGTTGAAAAGAGAGCCTAGTTCAATAAGAATTCACAGGTGGGTAGAAAAAGCAGAAGACGAAACAGCACTTTTGACGTTTCTAAGAAGCCCCATTGCTCGGTGCTGGTGAATAAAATCTTCTTCAAATGTGAAGTGGACAAAAAGCAACTAGTTGAAAAGAGAGTCTAGTCAATAAAAAGTCACAGGTGGTTAGAGAAAGCAGAAGACGAAGAAGCACTTTTAACGTTTCTAAGAAGCCCCATTGCTCGGTGCTGGTGAATGAAATATTTTCAAAGGTGAAGTGGACAAAAAGCAACTAGTTGAAAAGAGAGCCTAGTTCAATAAGAATTCACAGGTGGGTAGAAAAAGCAGAAGACGAAACAGCACTTTTGACGTTTCTAAGAAGCCCCATTGCTCGGTGCTGGTGAATAAAATCTTCTTCAAATGTGAAGTGGACAAAAAGCAACTAGTTGAAAAGAGAGCCTAGTTCAATAAAAAGTCACAGGTGGGTAGAAAAAGCAGAAGACGAAACAGCACTTTTGACGTTTCTAAGAAGCCCCATTGCTCGGTGCTGGTGAATAAAATCTTCTTCAAATGTGAAGTGGACAAAAAGCAACTAGTTGAAAAGAGAGCCTAGTTCAATAAAAAGTCACAGGTGACTAGAGAAGGAAGAAGACGACAAAAAACTATTAATCAAATACACTCATTTAATCTCTCAAATGTAAAGATCTCGCACACCAGGAAGTCGATGGCTTAAATCGTCGGAGGAAAACTTCAAATTCATTAATACTTGCTCGTAATCTTAGATTAAACCTGACTGGAATAAGCAAACAAGCTAAAGATCTGTAAAAAAAAGACCTTCAAAATTAATTACTCCTGTCAATATTCTTCGACTTTTGGGAGAGACAAGATGGCACAGACTTTCTTTCAACATTTGCGAAGTAACCAAACGACTCGTCAGACCAACTTAACCAGTGGAGATTCCGATTCAAGTTTGTCTACGCTTGCGGAGACGGTATTTTTTTCTTGCTTTTATCTTGTCATTTCTCTGACAGCAATGTTTGGTAACCTTTTGGTCATGGTTGCTATTTTTGTTCAAAGTAATCTCCAAACGACCAGTAACTATCTACTTGCTAATCTAGCTCTCACAGACTTCCTGCAGGGATTCGTATCAGTTCCTTTACGAGTTGCCGAGACATTAACTTGGAAGACAGACGTGAAACTCCTCTGTCAGATATCGATTCCTCTGTCAATTCTTTTTGGAAGCACGTCAAATGTGAATATCTTGTTCATAAGCGTCGAACGATTCGTCGCGATTTTTATGCCTTATTTCTACTATGAAGCAGTGACACCAAACTTTATCTTCGCGGTCATTGGTACGAGTTGGATAATGATAACGGTTCTAGCGCTCGCCCCCTCAGTAGGCCTTGGAGGGCTAAACCCATCACCCCCTGTAACAATTTGTCGTTTTACAACTTTACTTTCCAAAGAATATATAACCACATTGTACATTATAGTCCACTTTATTCCTATTACGACTGTTATTCTTATTTACGGGTTTATCCTACGTGCAAGTGTTAACCATAATCGTCGCATCCACGCCCAGGAGAGATTTGTTGTCCAACCAAGAAACAATGAAGAAGTCTCGAACACCAAGTCAACTGAGACTTTGGAAAATACCCCTGAGGATCGAAGAAACAGCATTAAGCAGATGAAAGCTGCAAGAATCGTATCGTTTGTCGTAGGATTTTTCATCGTACTTGTTGTGCCCATTATTGTTATTGATGTGGTGGAGATGTTTGGTGGCCCGAAAGCACCGTCCGTGTTGGTGAAGATAGCCGTTTGCATGATCTACACTAATCATTGTGTAAATGTTTTTGTTTATGCTGGATGTAACCGCGATTATAGAAGGGCATTTGGAAAGATCTTTCGAAAAATTAGAGAATTCTTTAGCAAGTGTGATAAACAGTAGCATAGCAACACCTAGTTAGTACTCTATGTACAACCTGTATGTAGGTAAGCCTATAGGCGTATAGCGATGAAAGTGCGCCAATCACAATCGATTCGCAAACTTGGTGTCGTGAATGAGGAATGTTGCCAGTGGTTCTTTCCTATGCTTCGAGGTAGTTTCTTTTAGTTCTCCAGTTTTTATCCCTCCACAAAAATCGACTTGTAAATAACAATAGATTTTAGTGGAAGAAGAGCCATCAAGGTGGCTCGATACAATAACTTTGGAGCACGACTCCTCTACTTGTATTGTAAACTGCGCGGTACCAGATATACCTTGGCCAAATATGAGTTTATACTAAGTGTAGGGATAGATGGAAGTTTTAAATCGTGTGTATTTCGTGACCATCTCTGAGCAGCTCGTCATTTATAGTTTCGTTCATTCGTTCGTTCGTTCGTCGTTCGTTCGTTCGTTCGTTCGTTCGTTCGTTCGTTCGTTAGTTCGTTCGTTCTTTTCTTTACGTTCTGATAAATACGCTTTCTTTGCAAAATCTTTCTCATCTGTATTGCATTATTTACCATGGCGGCACTGATAGAACCCTTCTCGATACTATGAAGTGACACAGAGTCAGACTAGTCTGTAAGACCTTAAGTTGTATAAGTAACCTAAAACTCTCACTATGATTACGCTAAATTGTATTTATTAAATTAGACTCGACGGTTTAACTACAAACCAGTAAGTCAAGGTTGTAGACAATAAGCTATTTTAATAAAACTAATATTAAAAATAAAAAAGCTTATATAAAAGTCAGATAATTTACACATATTCTATTGTTTACTTGTTCAATTACCCTGGAGAAGGAATAGACCCGTTTCGAATTCCAAATTACCGCTGTGTTTCTTGATTACAGACTCATTTGCACAGGGTTAGCCTCGAGTTTGTGCGTCCGTCGAGTTTCAAAGTGTTTGTATTGTTGAAGTTGTGCATTCTTTACTTTACCGTTGGTATTTGCGAGTAATTAGACACTTATACGAGGCTAACCCTGTGCAAATGAGTCTGTAATCAAGGAACACAGCGGTGATTTGGAATTCGAAACTGGTCTATTGACATAGATTGTGGTTCCATGGTATACGATATCCGGCAGGAAGTTAGACATTAAATGGATCGAAGTAATATCTTAAATTACTGGCTTCAAGCAACAACAACAACAACAACAACAACAACAAATCAATTAAACACGTGCATGATCCTGCAAGAGCTACATTTCAAAAAAAGACCCCTTTAACTTAGGCGCCAACGTTTTCCCATTTAAGACCACATGTCATTCCCTAGAGTATCATTTTTTTGTTTAATGGTTACAGCTCAGACAAAGAATTTTTATTTGAAACTTGATTATTTCCATTAATTACATGTTCTTTTTTTTTCTTTTCCGTTTCTTTTTATCATTATTATTATTATTATTATTATTATTATTATTATTATTATTATTATTATTATTATTATTATTTTATTTTTATTTTTATTCCTTAAACCCCCAAAAATATAGATACAAAATTAAAATAAACTACTCTGCTATAGTGCTGGAATAGACTAATATTGCAATTTTGTGTAAATTTTTTATGTTGATAATGCATAAATTTGTTGACAATTTTGTATGAAAAAAAGCATAAATTAGAGTTCTTAATCATTGTCTAAGGGTAAACATTTTGAAGTCATAGAATTAGCTTGGCACGACTCTATATAAATTCATTTGTTCCAGCTTCGCACACTTTTTGCATCAAACAGTTCCAATTCACTGTACATAAAAGGTTATTCAATTCAAGAGGATATATTGTGGAACAATAGCCGGGATTTTGGTTCTTTTTTTAATCTTCAGTAAAATCGTCCAGTTGCTGAAACAAGACAAGTTGACGCAGGTAAAATACTCTAAGCTAAGAAGTTGTTATACTAAGGATAAAAGAGTTTTTTTCGGTTTTATAAAGGCATGCGCTAACTCAATTTCCCCAAGCAATTAATAATTTCCGCTAGAATTCATTCTTAATTGGAAAACTATATATATTGTAATATTCAGATCGTGAGCTCAAACTGAGCTCGGTAGAATTAATTGAACGTCTATCTCAATTACTCGATAAATACGCTAAGCCTCTGCCATTAACTATTAATATATCATACAAATCTTCGTCTACTTTAGAGACGGAAGATAATAATAATCACTCATGTTGGAACTATTCCTAGGTTGAATACAAGCGAAAAAGGAATGCTTTTGAATAACACTTCATTTGAGGAGACCGTTTCTCGAGGAAGTCGGGCTATGGAAGGACCTGGAGATGCAGTATGGATCCTAACAAGCGCTTTTATTATTTTTACAATGATTTCTGGATTCGGTTTAGTCGAATCGGGTAAGTAATACGATCACGATAAATATATCAGATGAGTTTTTTGATCGGAAATTTTTGGTGATGCAACTTGAAACAGAAAAAAATATGATATGCGTGTGTGTGCTGATGTGGTTTTTTTTTGTTTTTTTTGTTTTTTTGTTTCAAATGTCGTACGGCCATAAACTCAAAATAAATCTATAACTTTATTTACTTTTTTGTGAAAAATCTTTGGAGATATAACATTTCATACAATTTAAAAATCAGAAGCACGAAGAAAAAAATTTTTTCCCCTGATGTAAGATATATATTCTTTCGTGATTACAATATATTGGACGATCGATTGCTCGACGTCTCTCTATCAATGATATTATATTTCTTTCTTTCTTTTTTTCTTCCGGCTCTCTGGATGTTATCGGTCGATAAGCTATATATGAGTAGAAACACTGTAATTCTCAATAGTTAGCTTCAAAAAAGCTTATAAATTCAGTCAAAAATTAATATCACTATTATCGATTTCTCTAGGTTTGCACGAAAATTAAAACTGAGTTTATTTTTGTCCCGTTGCTAGGCATCACTTAAATGCTAAGAAAAATATTGCATTTGAAAATATTATATGAGCCAAATTTATGTGAACAGGTGCAAAATGAACCGAACTCTAGTATGCGTTATGCAAATACTCGATGAGAATTTTTTTACCTTTTTCATTACTTCATTGAGTTAAGAAGCTGTTAGATCGTATGATAGTCATTCTTCAAACGCGAAATTCAGTCCTTTATTTTAAATTATTAATCTTTTGGAAGGTTCTGTCCTTTTAGAGTTGCATTTTTTTTCCTCTCATGTCGGGGAGTAACCGACTTGGCCGTGAGCTCAATGTTAGGATATTTTGCCGAAGAGAAATCGCATTTTCGTCGTCACCATTAAAGCACTTTCTGTAGTTTGGTTTTCCTTATATAATAACGACTAAACCAAAGTCAATTCAAATATAATCCGTTATTTTTTGTGTGTTTTTAACGTTATTTTAAACCCAGTTTTTCGACAGCTCACGAATAGTGACCAAAAACATAAATGGCATCAAAATCAAATATTTTTGATGATTTTTTTTCCTTTTGGTTTTTGAATTGTTTTCTGTGGTGTTCCAGTATTTGGTAGTTAATATGTATCTTAAGATATAATTTTTTTACGCCCCCTGTGCTTTAATAAATCGTATATTGGCTCTTACGACTTGCTTCATGCCTCTTTAATTCTTCATTTTAGTATTCAGTTTTTCCACCTGCTGGCACTTGTGAGCGATATAAATAAATGCGTGGAAATACACTAGAATCAACTGTGATGAGAGAAAATAGAAGCTCTGTGATAACTGCTATTTGTTTTCAACCCAATTTTAAATTCATCGAACAGGAAAAAAAATTAATAAATTGAATTAAAAAATAAACTAAGATAGTAAAAAATAATAATAATTTGATAATGATAATAATAATAATTATTATTATTAATATTATTTTCATTTTTTAATTTTATTTTAATTAATAAACTTTATTGACAATAATAATTCTTCAAGATATGATCTGTAATAATAATAACACTTCTACATTAATTTCTCACTAAGAAAAAAAATTGTATTTGGTATCTATATAGATAAATACGACGTACAGATTATCTCTTCATATATCCTAAAATAAAAAATATATCTTTTTATAATAATAATAATAATAATAATAATAAAAAAAAAAGAAAAACTATAATAAAATATACTATAATAAAAATATATCTACTAATGTATAACCATAAAATCTATTTAGTAAAAATGAATCCTAATAATATATGTTTAAAAAAAATAATGGCAAACATTTATATGTTATTATTAATAATAATAATTATTATTATCATTATTATTATATTAATAATTAACGGTTGTCATGATCGAAGATAGGAAGATAAGAAAAAATATCTTTAGCAATGTGGAGGGGGAGAAAACAAAAACAAAGACAAGGAGAAAGAAAGAATGAAGAAAGGAAAGAAAGGGACGGAGGGAGGTTCAGAAGGAAAGGAAAAATGGGATAAAAATTGAAAAAGATAAAGAAAAAATATCTGCCCATCTTACCATCCTTATATTATTTTCTTTCCAGGTATGGTATCGAGAAAAAACGAAGCCAACATCATGGTCAAAAACGCCATCGATGTCATCTTCGGTGGCCTTGGATTCTGGATGTTTGGTTTTGCATTTACCTTCGGGAAAGAAGAGGGTGGCACGAACGCCTTCTCTGGTTTTGGCAACTTCTTTACCGACGCAGACGAGTCGGAAATGGGCGAGGTTTTCTCTCTGTACCTCTTCCAGGCATCGTTTGCTACAACAGCAACGACAATTGTATCGGGCGCCGTCGCGGAGAGGATGAATCTAAAGGCATACACAGCGTTTGCCTTCACCAATACCATCACATATTGTTTCCCAGCCCACTGGGTCTGGGGTGATAAAGGATGGCTGAAGGAGATGGGTGTGGTCGATATGGGTGGGGCAAGCCCTGTTCATCTGGTTGGTGGGGTAGCAGGGCTGGTTGCTACTCTTATGCTGAAGCCAAGGACAGGAAGGTATATACTACGCTCGTCTAAGAAAGAATGGAATCATATCATGGCTTCACCAACCAATGTCCTGCTAGGTAAGTTACCAAATACATTTTTTTACTCTTTTTTTTCATATTTAAGTGACATTTTGTTTAGTATTATTTCCCGGACTTACGAGGTAATTCTTAAAGGGACTTCATCTTCACTTCCATCTTCTTTAAAGCCAGTATCTTCCTCATACATTCAGGGAAGGTAGATCTTTAATATCTTAGATACCACACATGCTGATCTTTTTGCTAAGATAACCGTGCATTCACCATGTAATTATAAATTGGCGATATCAGAACTAGCACAACGCAGAGGGCTGAAAAAGCATTTCAGCGAAATGAATATGCATTGAACGTATACGTATGTGAAATAGAAAATACCGAAAAAAGCTCACTTATTTGGAATATAAGAACGTAATGGAAATTACTTTAAAAAAACTCACTTATTTGTAATATTTGTTCAATTTGGAATGAGCCTTCTCTGTCATGAAGAGAAATTATTAAATGCAGTCCTAAGCACATCTCGGTTCAGACACGATAGTCGTGATGCATGTCACGTCTAAAAATTACGTTGAGTTTAACAGAAAATATTGAAATCTTGAGTGAAATAAAATGTTTCATTTACCTCATAATCCTTTACCTAATAAGCTCATTTAACAACATAAACACATATCAGCTAGCTGTTTTCATCACGACACATTGTTGACTTTAATCGATTCCTAGAAGCCTTTCCTCGTTCGCCACTTCTTCTAGCTCACTGTCCTCGATCACACTTTCATCGGGTGTATTATATTCTTCTCCTCAAGCAATTTCCGGCTCAAATTGACAAAGAACAGCCATACTTCCATAGCGAAATTTGGTTGATTCAGCTCCAGCTATCCAACATGTTCCACTATCTGACGTCATCACACCTCATTCATCCCAAGCCATCGAATCCGCGATATTCCACAGGGAGCCCAGCTTAAGTCATTTCGCAACTTTGACGGACGATATCACCCCAAAAAACGCATTTCATGGAATTTTCATTTCGATTTTCAAAATCAACAAGGTTTGATGTACATTTTAAGCTATGATGTGTCTGGCACCTCAGAGTCCCTTTAACATTGTGCTCCTTACCCCTTCCCCTTACGTACTACTTTTTATCATTCTTCTCCTTACCCCTCCCCCTTACGTACTGCTTTTTGAACATTGTTCTCCCTACCCCTAACCCTTACTTTTCGTAGTACTTTTTAACATTGTTCTCCCTACACCTCCCCCTTACTTAGTATATTTTAACATCGTTCTTCCTACCCCTTCCCCTTACATAGAATTTTTTATCATTGTTCTCCCTACCCCTCCCCCTTGCGTAGTACTTTTTAACATTGTTCTCCCTATCCCTCTCCCTTACTTAGTATATTTTAACATCGTTCTTCTCATCCCTTCCCCTTACATAGTATTTTTTATCATTGTTCTCCCTACCCCTCCCCCTTACGTAGTACTTTTTAATATTGTTCTCCCTACCCCTCCCCCTTACGTAGTACTTTTTAATATTGTTCTCCCTACCCCTACCCCTCCATATTATCAAACGTATATAACAATCAGAGTAATCTGTTGGTGTTTCTAGGGATGTTTATGTTGTGGTGGGGCTGGCTTGGTTTCAACTGTGGAAGTACATTTGGTGTCAGCGGCGGGAAGTGGAAGCTCGCATCTCGCTCTGCTGTCTGTACCCTGAATGCTTCGTGTGGAGGAGGAGTGTTTGTAACCATATACAGCTACATACTTTTCAACAGGTAGGCTTAATTTACTTTACCAAAATTCTCTTACGTACTAAGTTGAATTCTGAATTGTCCCTTTTCTCATTCGAAAAATACCGCCGCTTGCGCAGGCTAAGCCTTGCTTAAGAACAAATCATTTGCAAAAGTCAACTGTAATGTAAACTGTAATACCTTTATATATTACTATACAGATTGGATATTCCACTTTTTATGTCCGGTATTCTGGGAAGCCTGGTAAGCATCACGGCAATCTGTGGCGTAGTAAGACCTGGGGAGAGCATCATCATTGGTATAATAGGCGCAGCTGTAGCTACAATAGGATGGCAGATACTAGAACGCTTCGAAGTGGATGATCCAGTCGGCGCTATATCGATACACGCAGGAGGGTCTATATGGGGAATGATAGCCGTCGGGATGTTTGTAGAGCCCGATCGACTCGAAGAGACCTTCTCGAATACATACGGCGCGTTCAAAGGAGGCAATGTCAGAATCCTTGGAATTCAAGTCCTTGCATGTGTTGTGATTTCAGTTTGGACTGTTGTGACGGTAGGAATACAGTTCTTTGTGATCGACAAGCTGATTGGACTGAGGCTGTCGATGGAGGACGAGCTACTTGGAGCTGATGATCGAGAGCACGGGATAACGTATGAAGACATCGATTTGAAGGAAGAGCGCCCAAACTGTAGGTCAAGGATGAGTAGACGAAACGTTGTCTCGCCACGAGTGAGCCTCAGCACGACCGATGGGAGGCAAATGAAAACAGGAAACGAAGACCTTACCGCCAGGCGCAATACAGAGTCTTTCAATGTAAATACGAATAGCCAAAGAGCATGTCATTCCAAAGAGACCGCTGAGCCACAAAACCACGACGAAGCGACTAAGAATAACCACAGGGTCGACGTTCATAAAAGCCAAGTTGAATTACAGGATGAGACTGAAGACGACATCGAAGATCAAATCATGCAAGTCACAGTAGCTGACAAGAAAAGCGAGAGCGTGTCTCGATCGTCGAGATCAAGATTAAGGTCACAGTCTTTAGCCCTAACCGCACGCATGCGCAAACCTCTGGTCACGATAACTATTACACCAGCAGAGTAAAACAAAATCTCGTTCCAAGGTCCCTAATTTCTTACTGCGCATGCTCAACAAAATAATTCTCGTCGAGCATGCGCAGTAAAAAATAAAAATTATCGGAAAGAGCTTGAGTAAAATGTAAATTTAAATGCCCTCTAAGATAAAAACAAAAAGTTTTAAATTTGCATGTGGGGCAGTAGTGCGATACATTTCGATCTTTTTAATTGACGAAGAACTTATTCTTGTCCCATATTTCTTTTTAGAAACTTTATTGCATTATAAATGTCATTTTGCGTCCTCAGTAAAAAAGAAAATGCTACTAAGGAGGTTGACATGATGTTCAAATATTGAAAAACAAATTGGAATACCGAATAGGGTTAGCCGCCTCCTATACAGTGGTCTTGACGTTGTCACGCAACATTTCGTCGTTCGTGGGGAGAGAAACGTTGCGTGACGATCCTAAGAACTCTAAAATGCACGAGAAGTTCTCTTTTTCAAATGTTTTCTTTTCCAATGTAAATATTCTTAAATCTCAATTTTACCAAAATGAACAAGCGCAACGGAAATGTAAATAATTGTCAGATTGTTGTAGCTTTACGTTAGGAGAAATATGAAATATATCGAGCATTCAGAATGCATTGTAAACTTTCAGCCGGCTTCGTAAGTGTCATAGACTCGATACCCTTTGCGCATGCTCTCTTCCGCCTGACGTTGGGCGAGTATATCATTGTTCCAAGCTGCGCCTACGAAGTTTTTTCAGCGGACTTCGCCAAAACTAAGAACTTGGGAAAATCCAATAATCTGATACAGCTTTTGGTTCGATAGTGTTTAATGGCGCCCTGCCAAGCTATCGACTTTAGTAGCCGTTGGCGCCGAAAGAGCTGAGCTACATCTTGATCTTTTAAAAGAAAGCTAGGCATTTATTATTTTGCAACACTTTATAATTCTATAGAGTATATTTAGTATGCCTGTAAAAAACGTTCGGTTCAGACGTGCCGTTAATTTGGCGGCGCTGTGTACAAGCATTTTGATTGGTTAAATAATGATCCCGTGCGCTTCGATTGGCTCAAAGGGTATAGTCAATATTCGGCTCCAATCTTCGTGCCTTCACAGGAATCCCAAAGCAATCGCCATTACTGAATTTTGAGGGGAAATATGGACCGCTCGCAGTCTTACTGTGTTGATATGAGCTTAACTTCACGAAATTCCGTTCATAAAATATAAAGAGACTTCGCAAGAATCCAAAACTTTCTTATCCATAACAAACGTGCGAGATTTGAGATTCGAATCTGAGTTTAAAGTCTGTGTGTAAGGAAGGATCGAAACATTGCTTCACCATGGCGGTACAGTCAAACAAACCAGTAATCTCGGACGAACAATAACATTTTTGTTCCCAGAAGAAGCGAGTCTATACACAGCATTTGCACTTGTTTCTTTTCTGGTTTTGACCATGAGCCCGTAGTTAGGTTGTCGGCGGATTTGCCAGTTCCTGAGTGCGTGCGCAACGTCCAGAGAGATCCACCTGCTTGTTTGTGACAGCAAAAGTGGTGCACTCAACGATATTCTAAAAAGAAAGAAAATTATTAATAAGGATATATAGAAGTCATTATTGCCAATGATGGATTGAATGGTTTTCAATTGAAAAGTATTTCACTTTGTCGTCGTAGTTTTATGTTGTTGTAAATACTGCTGCTAGGTTTGTTTATTATTTTGTTGTTGTTGTTATTTTTAGTTGTTGCTGTTGTTTTTTTATGCTGTCTTTGATGCTGTTGTTGTTGTTGATGTTGTTGTTGCCGTTATTTTTAGTTGTTGCTGTTTGTTGTTGCTTTTTTATGCTGTATTTGATGCTGTTGTTGTTGTTATTTCTAGTTGCTGTTGTTGCTTTTTTATGCTGTCTTTGATATTGTTGTTGTTGTTGCTGTTATTTTTAGTTGTTGCTGTTTGCTGTTGCTTTTTTATGCTGCATTTGTTGCTGCTTTTGCTGTGGCTGCGTTTGCTGTTGCTGTTGCTGTCGCTGCTGTTGTTGTAGCTGCTGCTGCTATTGCTGCTGTTATCACTGCTATTGCTCCCTCATGCTGCAACCGGTTGTTACTACTGCACTGTTGGTATTCTAAGCATAACGTACTCACCTTGCATCCACATCAGTCCCTACCCCCAAATAGTTCTCATTCCATGGTATCACAGACGTAGTATTTTCCGCCGTCCAGTCAGAGCTCAAAACCTGATAAGCTTCCAAATTATTTGGCGGGACTTCCAATCCACTGAACCCCGCATCACGCTCAATATCAACCAAGTAAAGAAACAGAAATGCCGAGTGGACGATAGCTCGACGAGTAATTCTACGCGTGTCAAACTTCACCAACAAGCGACTCTTTGGTTCGCCCGTGTTTTTGCCAACGAAGAGGTACTCGTCGGGCGTAGAGCTTGAGTACGGTTTGTTGATTGTAACAGATGTTGTAGCCACAAATGAGACGACGAAATCATTTGGGTGACGTGCTGTTGACATGGAACAAAAAGGTGCGGATTATTAATAGATCTCTATGTGGACCAAAGTTTGATGTGCTGAGCAAGGACGGTGTGCCATGTTTATGCGTCTAACTCGCTGTGGAAGTGGATTCGATCACTAGACCGACTATCACATGTGAGTAGAGTTGCTTGTTGGTTCTATAGGCCGATCTTTATTTACGTTTTTTCCTCATTAGCATTAAAAAATTTCAAGCTACAAGCAAACCGCCTCCAGAAATCGAAAGAGAATGTCTTATCTAGTAACTACTGAAAATTTGAGAAATATGTTCTATCATTTGGTCGCAGAAACATGTGAAGGCTCAAGATATTCCATCTAAATATGCATGCATTAGTTTTTCCACACAATCGAAGCCTACGAATAGTGAAAATAATGAGCAAAGTTTGTACAAACCGTCACAAGAGAGGATTGGTTTACTTGGAAATCCTTTAAGAGGTTCTGCTGATGGTTGAGCAGGAACTTGAAGAAAAAGAAATTAAATCTTTATAAGAAGCATTAATGTTTTCATGGGTTAAATGAAACGAAGGTAATAGACCCTTTAAACTTGGAGCGTAATGTTTCCCCATTTCAGACCACGCGTCATTCTCTTGAGAATAAGATTCTTGTTTGTGTTGTATCCATATTCATGTGTCTTCTCATGGGCATCCGTTAAACAAAGAAATAATACTCTAGGGAATGACCATGGTCTGTAATGGGAAAGCAGTGGATAAGGTCTATTTACGTTACCTAGCCATATTCAATTATCTTTTCATGCGCAACCGTTAAACGAAGAAATAATACTCTAGGGAATGACACATGGTCTGTAATGGGTAAACATTACACCCTAGCTAAACAAAGAAATAATACTCTAGGGAATAACACATGGTCTGTAATGGGAAAGCAGTGGATAAGGTCTATTTACGTTACCTGGCCTTGGAATGTCGGAACACAAAAAGCGGAAGCGAAATTCGCGACAAATTTGATTAGAAGAACCTTGCTCACTGTTCCGACAATAAACACCAACCAATGGCTCACAGTGAACGATCTGCCCTGCTTCCTGTAGATTTGAACCATCAGCTAATTGACACTGGATATCAACCACCGAGTTGCGACAGATTTGTCTTCCAATGGCTACTGCCCAACTGCCCGTGGCGGTGCGTACTGTATAGAACCACTGGGATAATTCAATTGGAGGAAGCGTTGGTGGATCGACTAGAAATTTCGAGGAAAAAAGAAAAGAGAAAGCTGGATTTGAGTGCCCATTTTCTATTTTTATCTCAGCCGGTAATCAAGGTTACGGTGGTGTAGCGGTAGTGATCTCATCTCTGGGGTCCCACGTTGACTAAGCATCACATGTGAGTTGAGCTTAATTCTCTCTCTTGCATTCGAGGGATTAATTTTTGTTTTATCCTGGCTCGTTTTCAGGTTTTCCTTCCTCCGAAAAACCTAACACGCCTGATTCCAGTTCGATCTGAAAGTCCAGTACCCTGACTCAGATCCTCCCAAAGGTTGTTTCAGGGTACCTATGCTCTAAAACCACAAATCGCTCTACGCTAAACTGCAGCGCGCGTCGGATCTGTATTATAATTACTCTAAGAAATGCAATTTCCTTATAAAACATACCTTGTCTTTCCTCCCAAAGACGCAAGTCTACACTTGGCAGCTGCGAACAAATGACGCGTTTGTCACGCAAGGTCGGTGCAACAAAGGCGTCCTTCTGTATCGACACAATTCCAACTAGGTTGTCACACAACACGCGTGACAAGGTGACTTTCTTGATCTCCGCAAGTTGTTCTTTTGTGAAGACCCTGTTGTTCTCGTACCAGAATCGATCCCCGTCACGCAAGCGTTTGAACTGTTCTTTAAGTATACAATGGAAGGTGGGCCCGACAATTGCTCCTTTGACTGGCTCCTCCGCAAGACCGCTCACAAAAAGATCTGCGACCTCAACAGAGCCGTTGTAAAGACGATCCAATATTCTCCGCGCTTCAGGATCTCTAATTTCATCTAATGTTTCTTCAAATATTTCAGCATGCGTGAGATTGCACTCACGTCTCCAGACTCCATACCCGGGCAGTCCATGGTCGCGCCCGCGTTGTATATTCAGCGCCGCTAAATCAAAGCCATGCTCCGACTCTGGCTGTTGAAACAAATGCTTTGTCAAACCTGCAGGAAAGTCTCTATCAACATCCTGTGATACATTAGCTAAAAGTCCTAGTAATATAGGCTTGACTCCGTATTTCTGGACCAACTTGTTGTTAAAGAACGCATTGATTAATGGTACGTCTTCGGCAATTGGTTCAAAGTTTGAATCCAAGAGAGAAAATGACGGACGCACAGTACTGTGTCCAAACCGAAACGCAGCCGTCGCAAAAACGTTGAGAATCGTCGGATTAACATTACTGTATCCTTTATACGGAGGAATAGCATTCGCGCCAAGAATTTTAGGAAGGTACTCCGAGTATGAAATATGTTGTAGCTCCGCTCCAACTATTTTTTTTGCTTCGTGGAATACCTTGTTATCGTCCCAGTTTCGGTTCAAGGAGTTGAGTTGCTGAGTTATTCTGTTGTGTTCTCGCACCCACAGCGTGTGCATTGCGGCCAGGGCGATTTGTTCGTTCACTCTGAAGTCGCCCGCGTCGAAGCAGCCGCCAAAAATTTGGCAAAGATTCAATGGTGGTTTTAGAGTTGATTTCATGTATGGGAGAAAATCTTCGGCTGAAGTTCGCAGATATCCTCTGTTACCTTGAAACAATGAGTATAACGGTTATGGTGTATATACGATAAATGGCGTTCTAGATATCATACTTAGCACATGTCGAAGTGTCAAACACAAATTAAAACGGTGGAACACAGCGAACAACAGCAAAACAAAGCTCAATAGTGTGCGTAAGAAAATCCTCTGCTGAAGATCGAAGTGAGTAATAACTTTCTTATAAAGAACACTACTTAGTGGCTTACGACACCATAAATACACATGTAAGAGTGAATGAACAAATCCAATGCTCCGTCCCTTACCTATCAAATCCCTCAGATTATCCGCTGTTTCAGCCAAAGAGCCATAGATTTGCGAACCGTCAATGTATGAAGTCACGGTGTTCAGCTGCTCACGTGGTGTGATGTTGCCATCATCGCTTTGGCAAGCAGCCGCTGACCGCGTAAACATCGTGCATTCATTATTGTCAGGGTACATGATGGGAAAACAGGGCGGCTCGAAGTCTTGTGGTGAGTTGTCACAACTGAATTGTAAAACCAAAAAAAAATACATTTTAGTATCTGAAAATAGGGAAAATTTACACTGATTGTTTTAGGGTTCGATCTTTGAGTTAATCGCGCCCTGATAAATCGATCTATTAAATAGTTCTGTCGATTTGCTGAGAAGCTAAACTGATTTATGTTTTTGTTAACAAAAATGAATAAATAACCAAGACCATACTTCCAGACATCGAGTGCTGAACCGTCGTATGGACTTACGGCTACGCTGGAGATTTCGACCCCAACACCGCTATCCCGGGAGGAATTACAGACTGATCAGGAAGCTCGGCTGAAGCCTAAGGGAGATTTTACTCGGCCCCTAGACCGTATACGATTAACCCCTTGCTATGACCAGCAGACCTAATAAATCGATATTTTTGCTGATCACTATACCCCAGTGTTCACTTTTTTCCATGTGGGACGCGTTTTGAAAAACCTTATTTGATATATAAGATAATGTTTTGCAAGCAAACTTTGAGAAGTAAAAAAATTAAACTTGAGTCTTACTTTCTTATCCCTTGCGACACTTCAACAAAAGATATTTTTAACATCCAATGAAATGACTATAAGCGTTGCACATGCGCACGTAACTATTCGGCCATTAGGCTTTGTGAGACTGAGAGCTACATTTGTAAAACCGTTTTGATGGTTCAATAATTTTTTTTTTTTTTTTTCTGCGTTTCTATTTTTAGATGTTAAACAGATTTCGTACATGCGAGCGCGCTTTATATTTCTTAAATTAAACTTTGCTTTCGGCCATGGTGTTTCGATGGGTGAGTGTGATCATGGTGATCGTCCGGGTGAGTGTAGAAACCTGTATCTGGACTCTGAAGATGGCTTCCGCTCAGGTTGTTGAAACGTCAGTCACCACCAACAACAGTCTTTCTCAAGACTACACTCACCCGGATGATGATCACATTTGACACCAAACTTCAACACCAGGGTTCAAACCATTTACTCTTACATTGTCGAACTTACTTTGGAAGGAAACACTTCTCCGCGCCTTCACTTTCAGCCGTGAAAGTTACATCGTGATCAAGAAATTGACCCCATTGCATCAGCATGTGTGAATGCATCCAGCTACTACTACTAGCACGCACACGGTGGACAAAAAACTCTTGGCTGACGAGGTGTGGTGATGATATCGGAGGCGCGAATGGCTGGTCGGGAAAGCCAATGGGATCTGATAGGCGATTGTCATCGTAGTAGACGGGATCTAGCATGCGGGAGAATGGAGAGGGGGCGGCGCCCCATAGGGGATGGTCGAGATTGTTGCACGTTCCATCAAACGTTCTGTATCTGTTGATGATAAGGTTTATAGCAATAGATTAGAAGGATAGATCTACTTGACAACCTCGGCATCTCATTGTCTATCTGTCTTTCTGTCCATGTGTCTGTCTGTCTGTCATTTAATTGTGTTTGTGTCTTTTAGTCAGTCTGTCTGTCACACTCTGCCCGTGTGTCCATCAGTCTGTCTGCCTTCTCTCTAACTCTGACTCTGTATGTCTGTCTGTCCACGTGTCAGGCAGTTAAAATTCGTCTTTCTTGACTATTCATTTTGAGTCATTCTCCTACACCTATCAGTGATATGCCAGCGAAGCATTGTTAACTGATCCGCAGTTTTCCGAAGAGCTTCGGATTTATGTAGGATTTATGTCGTTAAAGTTTCGGGTTCTATTCGGCGATCTTCCTTCTCTCTTCTTCGCCACAGGAATCCCGATAATAACAAAGTGAAATGTTGGGTCTATCTATGAATGACAGTACCTTGAATGGTATTGGCTATCGGAGCAGTTTACTTTGGGTTGCGAACAAGTAATATTACGGATGATGTCGGACATTTTAGATTCAGAAGCGAGGGAACTGGGACCAAGTCTCACGGAAACGAGGTCAGTGCGTGATCTATCATTGCTACCTAGAAAACAATATAAGTAGTTGTAAAATGTAAGATGCCATGCAAGCCATTAAAAGGAGGCGAAGAGGTCAGAGCAAAGAAAACTTGGCCTGATTTGCCTTCGGTAGCATTTACCATTTTGAAATATTTGAATAATTTTGACTATTTGTGGGACCGTATTAACGACGTCTGTTAAACCAATCACTGCGCGCAAGATTATTCTCGTCCAATCAAAGTACTTGGACGTGGCATGTGCCCCGTCACGGTGTGTCACACCGTGGCACTGTTAAACCAATCACAGCGCGCAAGCTTATTCTCATCCAATTAAAGTACTTGGACGCGGCATGTGCGGCGTCACGGTGTGTCACACCTTCGTCGCTGCGTATTCATATACAAAAACATTGCTATATTCTACACCAAATGATGTATGCTGGCTCAATATATTTACCTAAAACCCTTTTGGCAACCTTCAGTTTGATATCTTTGATGACATTGTTGAATTTCAAGTCCGCTTGAGAGATACGTCGGGCCTCTTGAGATGGCCGTCGAAACATTCGGTGCAGCCTAAACTCCGCTAGTCCCTTCCCACTCCTTGAACGCCCTCCACCTGACTTCTTACCAGACATCGACTTCCTATGAACCACTTTTAGCGACGATTCCACGAACTCATTCCCGATGAACTCCGGAACCACCACGATGGAAATCGTGGCTTCGGCTTCGCGTTTCACTCGGCCACGTATTACCGCTCTGACACGAAGCATAATAGTGACGTTTCCTTTTGGTTTTAGGCTCTTAGTAACCGTCAGAGAGCCATATTTACCGCTTAGAGCAAAATACTGAGTCTGCGTACGAAGTTTATACTTGACTGTTCGATTGACGAGATTTTTGGGTTTTTTAACATCGAGTTGAAGAATTCTTTGTCCCTTTAAGACAGTATTGGGGATGATGACGGAGTAATGTTCATTTGTGAAGCGGAAGGTCCTTGAGGATTTTGGTTTTGACTTGAGTGGACGAACACGGATGTTGACATCGACGCGAGCAAAACTAACTTCGTTCAAACGAGCCTCTACGAGCAATCGGTAAAGGCCTACAGATGGTCTCTTCTTCAGACTTATAACCCCTATAAAACACGAGTAAAAACTTATAAAATACTCAAAATTCAATTTTAAAATATGAGCACTTTGCGTTTTGAGGAAATCCGGTTATTAGAGTTAAATAATAATATTATTAAATTAAGCGCGGGTGAATTAGTGAGTTACAATGCAGAAAAACTATGCTTCTAAACGACGTAGCTTGGTAAGTGCAAGGCCTTCAGAGCTAGAGGTCTACGGTTTGATCCTTAGGATCTCAAACTTCTCTTTATTCTGTGTAGCTTTATCTATAAATACCCGACCCCTGAGGGGGTAATGGACGCACCTTTGAGGGCTTTATACAAGAGCCCCTGACTAGGGAGAATTGGGTAACCACTCCCAGCATTATCAAAGTAAATATAGCTGACTTTAACTTTCTTTGACTAAAAACACCGACCTGATTTTCTGTCAATAACAAACGCAGCTCGTTTCTTCGACTGTACTCGATTGTTTATGGTTAATATTTGGTACTCGAGTGGTTGTGCCGTCCTGTCAGCCGACGCGCGAATCTTGACAAGCTTAGTTCCTGAGGACATCTGCCCGGTGACTGTTGCTTGGTACCTTCTTTTGTTAAACAAAATTCTTGTTTTGGGGGTCTCTTCAAAATAAATAAAAAACAGTCCAAATAAGCATCTGATTAAGAAAATAAACGCAAGAATTGCTGGACGTTTCGATGACATCCTGTCATCATTTTCAAGAACATTTAATGACAGATCAAGCGTGAATTACTGAATGACAAAGTAAATATATGTACATATTCAAATACTGAGCATCGAACTCGATATTATATGTTACCATGAAAAAACCTTTGCACTGATCTAACTGGGCTGATCAAAGTCAGGGCATAGCTAACTCACACATTGAACCCTGAAACAACCTCTGGGCTGATCTAAGTCAGGGCACGGCTAGCTCACTGATTGAACCCTGAAACAACCTCTGGGCTGATCTAAGTCAGGGCATGGCTAGCTCACTGATTGAACCCTGAAACAACCTCTGGGCTGATCTAAGTCAGGGCATAGCTAACTCACACATTGAACCCTGAAACAACCTCTGGGCTGATCTAAGTCAGGGCATGGCAAACTCACAGATAGAACCCTGAAACAACCTCTGGGCTGATCTAAGTCAGGGTATGGCTAGCTCACTGATTGAACCCTGAAATGTGGTGCCAAATCATGCCATGTTTTCCCATTAAATCAACCCACAGAGCGTCAATGAGCACAAGATAACAAGTCCAGGGTTTTCCCCCTAGGTTACGTGATTTATCTATTTATTACGTACCTACACAGTGTTTGCCATCGGTCATTAGTGTATACCCACGTTGACATGCGCATCTGTAGCTTCCAGGGGTATTGATACATCGTCGTTCACAACCTCCTTTATTGGTCTTACATTCATTTATATCTACATCATAAGACCGGCATTAGTGTTCAATTATGTGTTTCAATTTCCCTTGAGATATGGATAACTACAATGAAACAGCTGCCATGTTGCAGTGGTTGAAACTCCTTCCCACTTCCTCTTTCTCACTTTTCATTTTCCCTCCAGGATTCGTTCTCTACCTCCACCTCCCCTCCCCCCCCCCTCCCCTGCCACTCCCCCTTCCCCTTCCCCTTCCCCTCCCCCTCCCCCTCCAGAAGATTTAATGTCTTACCTATAGCAGAAAAATACAATCGAAATCCTTTTCCTTCGCCAGTTTTATCCGAGTGAAACCTGACCCAGATGTTCCTACCAAACGAGGTAATATTACTCGGTTGATTCGTACCGCAAAACACAACTGTATGTGCCCCAGTAACAAAGCCAACCCCCCTACGAAAACTCTGCCTTCTGGAGCTTACTAGTACCCAGTTCTTTTCGCAACGACCGCTGGGAGAATGGGGCACATCGAACGTTTTGTTAAAATGTAAATGAACTAAATAACCAGCGTTGACTTGGATCTGCCATATGCATCTCTGTTTGGAATGGTACGCACTTGGATATCCTGGAGACTCGAGGATTCCACTGTGAGATTTGATGATAACTACTCTTCGAGGGCATCTATCTGTAAGATAATCAAAATAATGAGCCAGTGAAGTCGCCATGTTGTCATGGGTATCCAATATGGCGGCCATGACGTCACATGAAACCCAAAAGCTAGTCGGATTTGACATCATTATTATTTTTTTATAGACCTCTTTACCCTGGGTGTAATGTTCTCCCCTTTCAGACCACATGTCATTCTCTTACGAATTCACACATCTTCTCATGCGCAACCGTCAAACAAAGATGAAACTCTTGGAAATGATACTTTGGTCTAAAGAGGTGTGTTGCAAGGTTAGCAGGCACCAACGAAGTCAGCGATTGATGGTTTTTACAGCGGCCATGTTGGAGGAACTTAACAAAAGAATTGTCAATGAATTCTTTTGTTATATCCTCCAACATGGCCGCCATGTCTTTTGTTATTTAATTCTCTTGGGAATGGTTGAAAACCATCAATACTTCTTTATTCATAAGTGCTGCGCTTTCAATTCCAGACATGTAGCTTCTTAAAAATTGTAGAAAAAGTCGATAAAATAACACAATGTTTCTTCAAATAGCACGCGAGAATTCTCTCGCATTTCCATGAAATTCGACAGGCGAACAGGGCAAGAAAAAAGATATTTTTTGCAACAACAACAACAAAAATATAACAATTTTTTTTTTCTTATATCTGTGTTATTTGTCTCAACCCATTCGGAAGGATCGCCTGACATGTGCAAGATGTGACTGATGACCCCTGTATGGATTAAGATTAATTGTGCCAAGCATTTCCTTCAAAATTATTCAGTCTCAACATATGTTCTATTCCATTTGATCTTTTTTGATGCCTGAGCCAAAACTGCCTGAGCCAAAACTAGCATTTATTGATAACAAAACTCTTAAAAATTGCCTATTATTACTTTAGTTAATGATTATTAAACGTTCGTCGATTTAGTAAGTGCTTTTTATACTATTGTTGTGAGATGAAAACCCTTATCAACCAAGAAGTAGACAAACTTTAACCTTAAAGACATTTGAGATGTTGTATTTGCTCAGAGTTTACCGTATTCTAGTCAAAGACGTGAAAGATTTAAACATAAACAATAATCAAAGCGAGTCTCTCACCTTTCTGACGCGACGCATTCAAGACAGCTTGCTTACAGACTACTCTATAATCACAAAGAAACAGAATGTAAAAATCCTCTCTTTCAATAATATAAAAAAATCAAAGCTTGTTCCCTAATAATTTAGACAGCGTTGTCTAGTGATCGCCCCGTCTTTTAGCGTTCAATAACTTCAACCGCACGCGCGATTCCTCTAAGTGAACGACTAATCAAAACTATGTTAAGATGGAGAATAATTGTAAACTACTTACATGAAGATGAAGATAAATATCTTAGACTTTACAGACAACATGGCTAAGATTATATACACAGAAGCAGGCTGTATATAGCGTAGTTTTAGGGAGTTAGAGCGAAAAATAACACCGTGTAAAGCCCCATCGAAACGGTACGTTTTCTCGAGAGCTGTCAAAATTAGGAAGTCGGCTACCGGATATTGTAAAATTGATAGAAGCGTCCAACTGTGAGGAAAAACGTAGCCAAAGCTGGCTCACAATACTGGCACATTCACAAATGATTAGAACAATAAACGAGTGGATTATTGACAATACTAAACCGAAGCGGTCAGTTACAAGATGCTCTTTGGGGCACAGTATTAGATTCCATCATAAAATGGCATTTATTTGACAAGTAGGGGATTTTCAAAGGAACCGCGTTCATCTCCGTCAAAAACCTCGGTAAGCTGAACCTCTGCTGGCCCTGCCCGCATGCAAAAAGAGGTCATAGTTTTTCCCAACTCTGTATAAAGCGGAACTAGTGAGAAACGAGACTTAATCCATAACGGAAGGCAGAGAGAGATCTCTACAGACAGGGAAAACCTCTGCTTGCCTCTATAAAGGTCATGAAGCGAAAACCTTAGGAACTGGTGTCCACGCTGAAAAGAGACTCTTTTACAGTAAATATATGGGGGAAAGTTCCGAGGCCAAAGCAAGATGCCTTCCAACAAGCCAGCGTTCTGAAGTCCTGACTTTGCGTGGCAGAGCGCAGCTACCTTTAAAAATGTTCATTTTCTTCTAAAACACCCCTTCTTACAAACACTACCTCCATTACAAACGAAATTACAAACCCATTAAATTAAAACAAAAAAAACCTTCTAACAAATCATAAATATGCCGCTTTTTGAAGTCTGTAACTGTGTGGAGGAGAGCAGCCTTACTGGTTATTTTCTACTTACCCCCTCCCCCGTAGTTTCATAAGATAAAACCCGCAATGGTCTATGGGTACTAGTCGTTAATCCAAGATGGCGGCGCTCAGGGTTCAACTCAATCTTGTCGGATTTGGACGACGATTTAGTCGAATTTGTGAGTATTTTAATACTATTTTACATATTTAACGTTAAAGAATCTTCTACTTTAGCCTATGGGCTACATTTTATCTGGAATTGTGTCATTAATTTTGAGTTTTCACAACGAAAATGGTACGAATATTTTCACTCAATGTTGTGAATTATGGTTCAAAACTGTTTCCACGAAGATTTTATTTGATAGTTTGTGAATATTTTTGGTTGTAGTTAACAATGGACAAAGAATAAGGTTCGAGAGTAGCTTTAAGAGATCATTAGCTGAAGAAGAAAAGCATGCTGAGGGAACACTGAGTAACTGGAAGAAAATTGTAAGTGAATGATACGATTTAGTGATCTACAGACGTTGGTCTAGAGGTTATCATAGTTGTATTAATTGTACATTATTTATGCATTGTAGGGTGGAAAATAGTATTATAAAGCTTCTTGCTAATGATTTTTTATTGTTTTCCATTTAGTCATTGTTTATAGCCATTCCAACTACGCTGCTTATTGGTTACAAGGCATTTTTTGGTAAATAAAAATACCTGCATTTGTATTTTATATTTCAAATATTTCCAACAGAAAAAAAATTTAGTGAAAAAAAAAAAAGGCGCACATGCAATATGCAGTTGTAATGCATGTTGGGATTGGCTCTCGTGTTGGGAGAAGCACAATGCATAGCTTTACGACTGAGCACAGCACAACAAGCAAGCTTATTTCTTTTATAAAAATGCAAAATACATGTAGGATAACTGTTATTTTGGACATGCATGTGCCCTAGCACCTAAACCACTCACACCTACCAATCAGAAGGTGAGATTTAAAGTTCTATTATTTTATAATTTTGCAATAATTATATATCAAGTGTATTGCGATATGAACAACTAACCAGCTGATTTTTGATTCGTTATGGATAGCATGGGCGGCATTCCCTGCTATCATGTCATCTTTTACCACTGTAGTCCCAAAGATTCCAGACACTGCAGATCACGCCCTGCAGATCGAAACCAAATGTGAATTGAGTTTGTTTGATGTGTTGTTCTCTTGTATGCTACAAGGGTTTTCTCTGGGTTCACCAATTTCCCCCCTCTGTAACAAAAAACCTTTAAGTTGAGGGTTGTGTGCATTGAATTTATTGTAGTGGTAGTGTGTGTGAGTGAAAAGTGTCCCCAATTAGTGCGAAAGTGCTTGAATGACTAGACACTTCATTAAAGAGATTTATTAATTTATTTGTTTCCAGTTGATCATGAAGGACATCCAGATCCTGGAAAATATGTTCCATATTCGCATATCCGCATAAGGAATAAGGTAATGTTTTAAAGATTCTGGGTACCGTTGAGAAGCAGTCTTAAAACAGTCTTGTCTAAGAATAATTTTCCTAATGAAACCTTTTTAAATTTGTGAACCACTTATTGACCACTTATGAGTGATTACCAATTTACATCTCAACCATCACCAATAAATTTCCTACCTTCTTTGCATGGTGACATTTCTTCAACACATCCCCCCCCCCCCCCCCCTTCATTGATATTAAAAAATATTAACACTCTTTGAGTTTAATTATTATTTTTGTAGGTGGTGTGGGTTTCATCCATATAGATAGTTGTAAAATCTTGCTTTACAGTTAATGATGAGAGCCAATCAAATCCTAGAATAAAAACAATACAATCCAACTTTGGGTAGTGAAGCCAATCAGAAAGAAGTAGAAAATAATAGCCTTCCAACTTTTTTTTTTCCCACTAGAAAATGATAATGGCTATTTAATTGTTTACACGTAACAAAGTAAATTTCCAAATTTTGAATGTATCGTTTCCATTCTGCATTTCAATTTGTTTTCTTGTCTAATAAGTTGGTCCAAGTGGCCGCAGGTACAGTAGTTGCACTGTAATTCTGCTAATGCTATTTAACTCTTCTAATGGTATTCTTGTTTTCTTTAGGCTTTTCCATGGGGAGATGGTGACCACTCATTGTTCCATAATAAACATGTCAATTTTGGTTTTGAAGAATCAGAAGAGGAGGAACCAGAAGAAGGGGCCGCTGAACCAAAGGAAGATGTAAGGAATTGAAGGGAAAGGGTAAAAAGAGAAGAGAAGAGAAAGGAAAAGAAGGGAAGGGAAGGAAAGGAAAGGGGAAAAATGAGAGAGGAGAAGAGAAGAGTAAAAATAAGTGAAGAGAAATGAAGAAAAAGGAGGGCAGTAACAGGGGAGAAGATATAAATTAACAAAAGGAGCAGTAAATCAACAAGAGGTGAGGAGAGGAGTAAAAGAAATATGTAGAAGACAGAAAATTCCAGACGTAACTTTTTCACATTTTTTCGTAGAATCCAACGACACAGACCAATAAGATTAGATAATGAATAATAGATAATTAATTAATCTATTACATGTAATACTTAATCCCGCTTGTTTCTTTCAGCATTTTATAACTAAATTTATAGTAGATTACTTGATGGATGATCCAGAGGACAATAGGAGGAGAAAAAATGAGCACATGGCACTGATAAGACACAGAAGTATTGAATAGTATCCTTTTAACACTGCAGTGAACTAAATATCCATACACCTATTTACCTTGGGTGTAATGTTTTCCCATTTGCAGACCATTCTCTTAAAGTGCTACTATGACGAAAATCGCTCAAACTTGGATTCAGCTGAAACTTCCTAAGAATACTCTTTAAAGGTCCAATAATCACTGTATGAAGTGTTTTCTCGATATTCAGGACGAAAGTATGATATTTTTACGATTATTTTTTGGAGTCTGTGACGTCATACACTCAACATCAAACATTGCTACATATATTTCTTTGTATATAAATCCTTAATTTATTTTATTCCTATGAAGCCCAAAGGGTGGCTAATGTGCTTATTTCACATTACTTGTGACTATAATTTATATTTTGGGGTGTTTGGGTATTTCTTTCTCCCTTTACTACTGATATTTTGATCATAAACTACGAAGAAATGTATGGAGCGATGTTTGAAGTTGAGTGTATGACGTCACAGACTCAAAAAAATAATCGTAAAAATATCATACTTTCGTCCTGAATATCGAGAAAATACTTCATACAGTGATTATTGGACCTTTAGAGAGTATTCTTAGGAAGTTTCAGCTGAATCCAAGTTTGAGCGATTTTCGTCATAGTAGCACTTTAAGAATAAGATTCTTTGTTTGACTTTTATCCATATTTATGTCTTTTTATTCACAACCATTAAACAAAGGAATTATACTCAAGGGAATGACACCTGGTCTGAAATGGGACAACTTCATACCCAACCCAAGCTAAAGAGATCTATTGATGCTAACATTGAACTTTGTAGGGCTGTTTATCATGAAACCAGGGCCCGGTTGTATGAAGGGTGGATAGCACTATGCGACAGATAAATCTTATCCAGTGGATAAATTCATTGGATAACAGCATAGATTCATCCACTGGATTAGGATATACAGCTGTATCTGTCGGATAGCGCTATCCACCCTCCATTCTCTGTAAACCTAAGATAGTGAAAGAGACCCAGTTTTGACTAAGGCTTGTAGGTGAAAAAGAACTGTTAACAGTCCAAGAGGCAAATGTCCTACATCATACATGTCACCTTGAAGGGAAGCAAACACCAGAAAAAGGAGAAAAACAATGCAGTCTATGATCCTTAATGCCCCTCTCAGTTTGGAGATGAAGAGAAAGAAGAAGTACCCACCAGAACCAATTGACTTGGACGCCATCTTGGCTGCATCGTCAAGAGACAAAGAACTAGGTGTAGATGGCTACTAAACCCTTATTAGAGATAAAAATAACAGCTGGGCATGATAACTAGCCAAATCAGACTGACCAACATAGGACCAGTTAAGAGTACCTGGCCTAAGAGACAACTGCAAATGGACTGCTTTGACTATACAGCAGCCATCTTGGATCATAAGGCATCATGGGGTAACCAGGGGGCAAATAAAGCTTTGTTACAGTAATGACGTTTTATTAACAGCTCACTACAAGTGAGGTACAACGAAAGTTCAATTAAGACAGCACATCCATCACCTCTACCCATTAAAGAAAGACACAGAGGCAGAACTCTTTGGACGGAATACTTGCCCCCTGGCAAGCTGGCTGCAGTATTGTCAAAGTAGTCCATTTTGGCCAGGCATTTTCTGATGAAATGGTTGTTATTTTTTATCCCTGATTTTTGTTTACTTGTTATATAGCTGCTTTGTGTGGCCTTGTAATCCTTAATGTTAAAATAAATATTGATTATCCATTGTATATTTTGCTTTATTGGTTAGTTCTGGTAATGTAATCATCAGTCATATAGCTAACGATTATATTCTGTATTACGGTTAGATATTGTATAGGCTGTATTCTTTGATGACTGTAATTGGATTATTAATAAAAAGTTAGAATTAATATATACCTATTTTAAGAAAAGCTTTGTTAGTTGGAGATCTGAAATCTGAGGCCAATTCAGTGGCGGATCCAGGGTAGGGGTGCAGGGGGCATGCACCCCTCCCTGGTTTGACTTTGTGCCCCTACTTCAAAGATTTAACCAATACAAAATAATGTTTTTTCCCTTTGATTCTAAGGGGTGCACCCCTCCCTGGGTTAACTATGTGCGCTGTACCCCTCCCTGAACAAAATCCTGGATCCGCCCCTGCAATTAACACGCTTAAAGTTATAACATTTCACAGTCCAACAACATAGTTCACTTTCAGATTGGAATATGAGGCATGCACTTTGAGTTAGCAATATGATTTTACGTATTTTAGCTACAGTACGAAACTAAAAGCACATTTCGTTTTAGTCTCAGATTGCCTATTTCAGATATCGGACCTACAATGTATTTTTAAAATAGGTATACACTGTTGACAGCGTAAGCAGCCAATCTGTATTCTCTACTTTCACATCCCCATAATCCTTTGCATTTTTGGGGGGTAACCAGAGGGTAAAAACCCACTTATTTTGCTGAAGGCTGATCAGACAATGTTGAAAATACCTTGTTTGGTATCCAAAGATAAAATGAAGAAGTAAAAAACAGAAAAAGACAGAAGCTTGAATACGTTTAAGGTAAATTTTAAACATTTTTTCGTAAGTCAATACATTTTCTGTAAGACCAAAACTCTTGATGATCTGTACACGCAAAAATAACTTGGAATAAACTGATAATCAGTATTGTACAGATAAAAGCAGGTATAGTGTAAATTCAATTAAGAAACCTTTCAATTTGGGACAGTTTTTTGATTGGTTACCCCCCAAAAACACAAGGCATTATGGAGATGTGAAAGTCGAGAATAGGCATTTACAATGGCAAGCAGTTGTAAAGCCCATTCAGATCTGATGCAAATTATCAGGATTTTCATTGATGGATAATCTTTTTTTGTACACGTGAAGGTAAAAAAAAAACAAACATCAATTACATGGATGCTTGGAGAGACAGATTTTATATGTGTCTTCTCATGTTCAGAATATAGCGTCGTGTCCTCTGTGCTTACTTGTAAGATATTACCTCGACACAGCCTAGTTATATCCTGTATTTATGATGTCTCCCAGTGCAAACAATATAACCGTGAAACTTTAGTAATACTAAATAGCACAATTTCATGCAAATTCCATTGTTTTCTATTGTTTAATTAGCACTATTTTGTACAATTTAGTAATTCGTGTTTCACAGATTAATTGTTTGCACTCTATAATTTCATGATTTACTAAACTGTCAAGATTGATGTATACATGTACAATTTTAGCTCAGTCAGTGTGTTTTAACCCTCTTGCTACCTGGTTCACTCGCACTGCTTGCTGCATTCTGCCTAACACCTTTATCATAAAGTTTGAGCAATTCACCAGCTTCACGCATCTCCGCACGCTTATCAAGCTCTCTCTGACATGTTTCTTTATAGTGTTGAACCTCTTTAGCTTGAGCCCCAAGAACCATCGCCAAATATGCCAAGTCGCAATCTATGACAGTTTGTAACTGTTCATCAGAGAAAGAAACAAAAAACATTGCATTCTTCCTTATTTGTTGCACCAGGAATTCAGAAATTGGTACCAATGCATCTGCGTGGTCCATTTCTAGACTCTCGTTGCTTTCCAGGCTTGGGTTGAAAGAGGAATATGTTCTCGTACCAGCCTGGGGTAGTAATGCTACAATAACAAAAAACATTGATCATTATCTTTATAATTATGTGGCCAACAGCCAAATATGTCGGGGTTTTTTGGCTGCCATGAATCAAGCATTATTATTATACTAGCTTAGTGCATTGCAAACTTGATTCGCATAAAAAAACTTCTATGTCTCAAGAGAAAGCTGGTCCAGGTCATGAAATTAATTATAAAAATGGGTAAAAAATATTCTCCAATTCGTGGCCAAAAAAAAAAGACCTGTATGGCATTTCAACAAGAAATACCTGCAATGTAAACTAGTAAAACTGTTTATCAACATTTTCTGTCCCATTAATTTGTGCATATTAAGTTATTGATTATTTTCTTATTTTTGATTTCAAAATTAATTTATTTCTTCATTTCTTTCAGACCCAGCCAACATCGCTGTTACTTAGCTTTTCTGGCTGTGCATGTGTGACTATAGAAATATATCGATGGCCCAAACAGCAAGTACAGCCTGGTGTAATGCACATCCCAACAGACCTCTTTTTCTTGGGTATAACATTTTCCTATTTACACATGCCATTCTCTTTAGAAAAAGATTCTTTGCTTGAATTGTACCATATTTATGTATCTGTTCATTTACAACCATCAAAGAAATAATACTCTAGGGTATGATACGTGGTTGGACATTGAAAAGTATGCCCAAGATTAAAAAAATGGGCTTCCTGTGTAATCCTATCACTCTTTTCTATTTACCATCTTCAAACGAACTCCAATCCTCTCCATCTTCTACTAACATCAGTACACTTTGTTCTTCTATAAAACTAAAGTACTCGTCGTCTTCTATTTCAGTGCCATCGCTATCGATAAACACCCGACAAGAAGAGGCAGTCAAGCCAAGTGATTGACAGCCTTTTTCTTTCAATTCTCCAAGATTTTCAGCAACGACTCCTTTTCGTTTACTACGTTGGGAATTATAGACCTTAAATGGCCGTCTTTTAGAGGTATTCATAGCTTAAAAATCATACAAATTGGTTTAAAAATTATCGTCCGCCATTTTTAAATAATATGTCTAAGATAAACTCACGGTCAGGAAGCGTGGGAAACACCCCACAGGGAACCCAAATTCGTCAAAAAGTTAATGGGTGGAGTCAGGGGGAGAGGGGGTGAAAAGGGTATTCAAGGCCTACGATACGTTTAAATTAATGTACGAATCCGTCGATCCGCGAAACAAAGGGGGGAAAAATGTTCAAATTCAAATTTGCAAATAATTCGACCGTTAAAATATCATTTCTGAAGTGGTTTCTAAGAGCCTAGAAATCCACGATCCGAATTCTAAAACCAGCAAAAACCGAATTCGGGCAACAACAACAACAAAAAAAAGGATAAATCCGGACAAAAAAATGGATAAATCCGAAATCTGCTGCATTTGCAAGATCCAGTCAATTCCGTTAAAATTAACTCGTAACCCGTAATCCGGACTAAAATATTTGCGAAATCCGCAAATCCGTAGATCTATTCCCCACCGTCCCCAAAAAGTATTCAGTTTGTTATACCCTCTCTCTCTCATCCTCTGTTTAGGATATGAAAGTAAAAGCTAGCAATGATGAGTTTCTCCACAGGTAGCCCAATTTAGAGAAAAATTGCTAGACGAAAATATGTAATCAGTCTAGTTTATCTTCCTGTAGTATCAATATTCTTAGGGTGCAACCACATGACTCAATAGGATCCATTAAGATATTAATATAAACTGATAAATGAAATTAAACAGTGTGGGTGTGGGTTGGGGGTGGGGGTGGGGGTGGAAGATAAGATAAGATATTTTTAGGGGAAGGGGAAGTGGGTTGTGCCTACTTGTTTCAGCACACAGCAGGAGTGAGGAAGAGAGGAAAAGATATATATGCCCAGTATCATCAGTCCTGGTATGTTGAACCATCAGTTTATATGCTGAAGCAAGACCGTCTTGCTTCGATATAGACTCAGCGACGAGTTAACAACCCAGGTTATTTTAGTGTATCGGATAATATCAAATGATCTAGTGCAACCCCCGGCCCCCAACCCTCTGCCACTATGCACAGGAATATCAGATTTGATAGAAATACATTGTCAACGTCAGCCCTCAATCATTATCTGGGATAAAATCATTTTGAGGGCAAAATTCTGCCCAGTTGTTTACAGAAGGGACTGGTTTCTAGCTAGCTATAGCCTAGTGATGACACACCGTTGAGAAATTCCCAGCTTATTTGATTAAATTCATAGATTCTAATCACCTTTGACTAATCCCTGAGGCAATAGATATACTAAGCTCTTTCCCAAGTAAAATCGTTTAGGCAGAATTTTGATTTTCTTCGCAGATGTACTCCTTCTTTGCTGTTAATTTGTATTGTGGCATAAATCTGTCGCAGTTGCTGAGCTCAGTGTCGATTCAGACGTAGTGCTTTATTGATGTAACTGTCTTTAAGGTTCTTCAAAATCTTGTTTTTATTTCCATGCTAGATAGCTATTATGTTGGTCCAAACAATCAATGATAGCTTCTCCCCTGCTATGAATTAACCAAGGTCAAGCAGATTCAGAAGATTAAGAGACCTTGGATGTTCGACTCAACTTGTTGCACTGGCAATACAGTGCAGAAACGAAGAAAAAAGTGACTGCTTTGTCTGAGATTTCTAAAAAGAACCAGTGGTCTACAGAAAAAAATTAGCCGGTAACAAGTGTAAAGTGAAGATTGTTAACTACGTCTGAGGTATGGGACGGTGAAAAGCAACAGCCAAAACAAAATCCACACCGGAAACGACCAAAAATAACGTCAAAACCAAGCCTAGAAAATGAATTTTGAAGACAACCGAGGGGTAAAAATATAATCGTGGATGAAGACTACAAAGAAAAATGCTCTTGACCAGATAGAGCAAAATCGATTAAAGAGACGCCCTACTAGGATCGCTTTTGAATATCCTTAAATATTTCCGGTGTATAGGAAGAGAGGCACATTTGGGTGCGGGGTTCATTACTTTGTCTCGCTCAACAGGAGTTTTTCTCGTGAACTTAAGACGAATTTACTTTGATTGAGTTTTAAGACGCTCCCTTGCAACGAACATCATGAAATCTTCATGGATCTTTAGTTTCCAATCTGCTCATGGGCGTGGCAATTATGGATCGCGATAGCACCTAGAAACAATTCTATACGAAGGAGACAAAAAATCCTTGAAAAGTTTGCTTTATTGGAATTTTTAAAGCTGATTTTGTACCATTATTTTTATCGAAAAGAAACAGTTTCTACGCCTATGCAATGGTTATTACCGTTTCCTCTTTCCGCACCTTACAAAAAATGAATGTAATTTGGTGTTGGCATTGTAATCTATCCCATCTGACAAAGATATTCTTTCGCTTCATATCGATTGGCACTGCTCTCATTAAGGTAATCACTATAAGCTCCTGGGCGGACAACTGAGGTAAAAAGTGAATTCTCGCAGGAAGGGCCTCAAACTTTGTCACAAGGGAGTTCTGAAGAGCTCCCTATTGAGCTTCTGCTGCTGTACCGTCGTCCATACTCGTCTCTTCTCCAAGGAATAAAGCTTGAAGTATTGGTGAGTGTACAACAACTTACATTTCTAAAATTATGTTTCTTCTGCTATAAATCCTGTTAACTTTATTCCAAGTTTATGCACGCTCAAACTGCAAAGCAATGTTTAATGGTGATATATACATTTTTCAAACTAAGGTTTGTTATAGCGTAGCGCAATTCTCACGCATCATGAAGGTATACGTGATAACATATTTGTTAGTGTAACCCCGAAGCAAGCAGAATATAGTGCGTCAACGATATAAGAAGTCTTCAACAACTTCAAATAGCTGGACCACGCAAAAAGGTAAGATTGGATGACGATTGAAAAACTTGATAAACCTTCTTGAACCTTTGTTAACAAAACAAAAACCTCAGCGAAACTATTTGTTTTAGATTAATTCCAGTTCTGCTTTAAAATGATCTTCAATTCGCCTACTGCAAATGCTACAAGAATGATTAGACTCGAAGAGAATAGACTTACACTAAACCACTCTTTCATTTGGTAGACGGAAAAGTAAATTTGCTTTTCAAACTTTGAATTCCTTCTGAAAGTAAAACGTCACAAGTTGTCTACAAATTGAAACCATTTCGACACAATAATCCAATAATGATGTCCTACAAAATACAACTGTATCTTTTTTTTTTTAGACGTCAAACAAAATGTTCTCCACTGTCAAAAACCTTTTACCATTGCGTTCAAAACGTCGAAATTTGTGCTTAAACTTCGGTGATTGTCGTCTGGGAGTCGGTCATCAATAGTTTACTTAATTGCATTGTTCTGAGGGCGGAGAAAATTCAACAAACGATTTCCTATTTTGCTTTAGTTTCCTTTGTCTCAAGATGTATATTCATCTTTAACTAGTTATTTCGATACCTGAAAATATTGCTTTTAGATTGGAGGTGATAATTGGATTTAGATATTAACCATGCTTTATGACTGACTAGTGTAGTTCTGTGCGGACATGTATATTTGTAGAGAGAAAATGATTGAGACTGTTACCATGCGTAAATGTATATAGAGATCATATACCAGTAAAGCTAGAGTAATTTTGGGAAGGCAGGAAGGCATTAATCATGGGCACCCTATAATAACCATTACTGACACAGTTTTGGTGCTTCATGAAAATTCCGAATCTTTCGTTTTGGAACGGCAAAAAATGAAGTGGTTTATGGTTGTATATATTCTTTGCTTTAATCATATAGGATTAAATGTATTTGAGACGTTTTTGTACAAATGGGAAACGTATGGTACTGACTTAAAGCACGTACACGGTACGACATTAAGTAGCATTGAAATGGTTTCCCATAAGAATGGATATCGTATGGGTGAGAAACATACTACTATTCTTCCTTCCAGCAAGTACGTACTACATGCCGTACTATTCAAATGGCTTCCCATAAGAATGATTTTCGTATGAGTGGGAAACGTACAGTACTGGGCCCGGTTGTACGAAGTCTGGATAGCGTTATGCGTCGAATAAATCTTATCCAGTGGATAAAGTTATTGGATAACAGCATCGACTTATCCACTGGATAATGATTTATCCGCCCGATAGCGTTATTCAGGCTTCGTACAACCGGGCATTGAGACTTACAACACGTACACGGTATGACATCATGCTGTAAGATTGAAATTGCTTCCCATAACAATGAATATTGTCTGAGTGGGAAACGTATGCAGTACTGACTTGCAACACTTACACGGTACTACATGCGCTACATGCAGGAACATTGAAATGGCTTCCCATAAGAATGCCAGGTTATCGTATATGATTGGGAAACATACAGTTGCGGCATCGTTTTCTACTCGACCGTAATTTTAAAATGACTTCTCTACGACCATAAAAACGAGTCACAGTGAAGACTATGAAAAACGTGCTTGGAACAATCGAGGGCAGAAGGTTCAACAACAATCTTCACTTGGAGTTCAATTACGCCTTTTAAAGTTGATTCCAACTGATGGATTTCCACTTGACCATCACGAGTTACTTTACCACTGCAACGTTAGTTTATTTATACTGATGAATCTGCCGACTATGCTTCTTCATAGACAGTTTTAATTTCTGGTTTTCAGTTTTTTTCAGTTCTTCATTTTGTCTCCCTCTCTGAACACGATGCCGAATTTCCGTTCAATCACACACATGGTCTTAAAAGAGAATGAAAATTACGCCCAAGCTTTTATATAAGAGCTTTATAATTAGGAAATACAAAATGGATGAGAGGTTAATAAGAAAATACAAAAGCAAAATAATTATTTTCCTCAATGTAATTTTTTTTTTTTTTTTTTCTACAAAGAACTTTGTCGATTTGTACTGAATTTGATCAGGCCTAGCCCGCCGCAGAAGTTGATCCAGAGTTCGATAAAATCGAAGTTTCTGTTTCTTTTTTAAATAGCCTGCGTAGTATTTTAATATATACTCAAAAAAAAAAAAACAACAAAAAACAAAAAACAAAAAAAAACAAAAAAAATCAATATTTTCACTGTACTTGAGATGGCTTTATATCTCAAGTACAGTGAAAATATTGTTGTTTTTCTTTTGGAGTATATATTAAAATACTTCGCAGGCTATTTAAAGAAACGGAAACTTCGATTTTATATCGTCAGCACAAAAGAAAATATACGTAAAAAAAGTGTGGACAAAGTTCGTGGAAATTTCATATGATTGTGACCTTTCGTTTATGGAGTTCACGTCGCCCATAGTGCAGTTCGGGCGTGGAATGCAACATGCAACATTCCCCATTTCTCTCTCTCTCTCTCTCTCTCTCTCATTTCTCTCAACCCCCCTCAAAAAAAAAAAACAAAAAAAACCCGATCTTCAATTTGTTATGATCCCTCAGTATTACTGGCTGTTTTTAAGCGACCTTCCTTGCATGGTTCATGGTTGCATGTCAATATTTAACTGACACCCCAGTTGTCTAAAAACGGCATGTTTCCCCCCGTCTAAATCCTTCGAACCCCTCCGCCCCAGAAGCAAACTTTTTTTTTTATTAGTGGTTGCTACTGAGTGATACCTCCTTGAATCGTGTCAATATTTAACTGATCCCCACCCCACCCAAGTTGACTAAACAAACGTTTTTTTTAAATTGGTTATTTAAGACCGTTCCCTAAGCTCACAGTACGTCAACCTAACACTATCATGCACAAGCTTGGTTATGTAACACACCGCATGATACATGACCGTTAATATAAGTTTATTCATCTTTTAGCAGCAAATGAACAGGGTTCGTTCGTTCGAGTGCAGTGCAGCTGTTTTGTGGTTAGGGCGCTTCTCTTTGCATCTGCGTGATAACTGAACCAAGCTTGGTTAAGTTCTTCTTCCGATCATGCAAGCAAATATTTATCTCCAAAAACAATTTTATCACTGACTTCACACATAACTGGATGCAAAATCAAAAACGTTATTATCTTTCTTAAAAAATGCCTTCATTTGCACAAAAAATATTCGAATCGAAAACAGGAAATACAGTTAGTACAGTTTGTTTTCGTGAATATAAGGTTATACATCGATGTAGTCCCAGCAGAGGTCCGTCAAATACACCGTGGTCGTTAATCTTGTTAGAGGGGTTCTCAGTTGTTGTCCACAGCAAGTAATGCAGTTGCGACACATTCCCAAACGTTCCTAAAACCTGCACGTGGTGCAACATTGTAGAAGATGGTGAATTTAAAGACCTTTTGATCTTTGATGACAGATCTCTGAGTTTTGAATTCAAAAATAAACGAAAAACATAAATAAATAATAATAAGCTGCATTCAGGTCATGCAGCCGAACTTCAACGACACAGGCCTTTTTAGGTTGGGCGTAATGTTTTCCTATTTCATACCTCGTGTCATTCCCTTGAGTATATTTTCTTTCTTAAGCGGTTCCGCATGTGAAGACACATAAACATAGATACAACTCAAACAAAGAAGCTTTTTCTCAAGAGAATGACACGTGGTCTGAAATGGAAAACATTACTCCAGAAGTAAATAGGTCCACAGATAGATATAGACCCCTTGCACTGAGTCCCGAGAGGGATTGTTCTGAGGGACAAAACAATAGGCCGTCTTTTCTTATGCAAAAAAAAAAAAAAAAAAAAGGAAAAAAATTCATTGTTTTGTCTTCCAGAATAAATCCTCTCGAGACTCAGTGCAAGGGGTCTATAGCAGGCGCGCTTTTGAGCTTCTTACAACTAGAATTTGATTTTTTTCATACATAATAGCCGATGTTTTGTGCTTTAAATGAGTACTACAGTTACATTTATGCTGTCCAAAAACGAGCCAACATTTGATATGGTGGCAAACGTGAGAGCTGATCGACTCTTTTCTTATTGTTCTCAGCATGATTTCTATCCGTTATTCGGTACTGTATATTTGTTATACAAGGTTAAAATCTCTTCTAGAATTTCATTGGAAAATAAAGACGTACGTTGTTCAAGCTAAACATCAGAAGCGTTAAGAATCAATGAAGTTTGTTGCTCAATCCTGTTGGAAGAGGAATTATCAATTGAACTCGAGAGGGATTTACTTTAATGCGCTAACGAAGTGATTTCTTATCGCGCGCATTTCGATCGGAAATTCTCGACGAAGATGCCGTTCCGAAGCCGACAAAAGCCGCGCACAATCCCATCACTGGTATCATGATTCCTGGATTTTGTCATCAATCCTTCATCGTATTTCACGCTGATCACTACACCTAATCTTGAA
This sequence comes from Actinia tenebrosa, assembly GCF_029948245.1. Taxonomy (NCBI): domain Eukaryota; kingdom Metazoa; phylum Cnidaria; class Anthozoa; order Actiniaria; family Actiniidae; genus Actinia; species Actinia tenebrosa. The sequence continues at coordinate 8,787,388 of NW_028292580.1, read as the reverse complement.
ACTCTAAGCAGACCATTACCTCACATCGTAGTTCGAAAAACCATCTACCAATCCTAAAGACCAACTTCCCCTTTACGCGTGAAGCATATAACGGTGAGTAATGAACTTTGCAAACATTCTACCGGGCTGTTTTTAAGTAGATTTTGAGATTTTGAGTCGGCCTATTTCTCACGACTCGCTTCTGCTGTCAAGTTATGATTTGAACCGGCGAGGTACTCACGATCTCAAGAAGCAAATATGACTGATTACGAAGATTAATGAAAGTGAGAGCTTGATCTATCTTTCAATGATCTTTTCCAATACTCAATCCATCTTAATGCTATTACTTTGAAGAGGAACATTTTAAGATAAATACGAGAAAAGTGTTAGTCAAGAAGCTCGAACGCTATGACGTCTAAAGTGCAAATTGAATTTTTTCTATATCTATCAAAAGAATGTTACTGTTTGACCCCAGTTTTTTTACCTATAGATTATTGGCCTCGACATTCAAATGATTCACAAAATAAGTCAAAAGGTTTGGGAATCTAGTAGCGCTCTGTATACTTACTGCAAGAGGTTAGCTGCACAGTAAAGTGTCCATTTGCACCTTCTTGAACATTTATTGGATCAAACAGAAAGCCTAGACTAGAGATCTAACATTTCACTTCTTCCCTAATTGCTATCTCTCCTTTGTTATGACTTAATTCTCTAAGTCCTGTAAAAGTCTGATTCAGTTTTTCATCATACGTTGCGTTGATGAATGTACCTGCGCGCTCTAATAGAACGCTTTATAAGCAAACTAGCCGGTGAGCTTTGCGTGTAGCCTCCGACTCCAGCATTGAAGCTATATACGGTATTTAATAGTTAATACAATTAGCAACAATTAAAGACGAGACACCGCTTCTACAACCAAGGAGGTTTGTCCGGGCGTGGTGTACATATGTCACTACTTCTCTCAAGTATGATAGTAAGTTTGTTAGTCAGCGTTTTTCTTGAACTGAAATATTTTGTCAAATATACAATTGCGCACATTTGCTCGATAATTCCACGAAGTGTACTCACTTCAATGTCGTGCTATATTCACGCGATATTGAATCCCATTTTGCTGAAAGATCATGGCATCGATATAACATACACTTCTACATAGCGATACTGTTAATGAGCAGCACGTATGTAGTGGCCGTATACTGTCCAATTTCAGTGCCAAGTTGCATTAAGCCATGTCCATTCTGTGCGTTATGATTTGATTTCCAAGAAAAGTCAAAATTAGTTTTTACAGTCTCTTATAACAGGTTTTTAGTCTTGACTGATGCAAATGCTGCACGGCTATTTTGCTTGAAAAGCATTTCAGTGCCAAGTTACATTAAGTCATGTCCATTCTGTGCGTTATGATTTGATTTCCAAGAAAAGTCCAATGATTAGTTCTTACAGTCTCTTATAACAGTATTTTACAGTCTTGGTTGATGCGAATGCTGCACGGGAATATATTGTAATGAACCCAAGAGTATCAGTGGACGCGTGAAGTTACGAAGAAGATGCTAGTATTTTTATGAGTGCTAATGCATACGATCTTTGTCTCTCATCCACTATTAACCTTCGTTATTGCCACTCAACGAGTATCCGGCAGAGTTAGAGTAGGTGATACATGAATTGATACAGCGAAGCTGACGTATCCCTTTATTCTTGTCTTGTAACATCTTTTCTCTCTCATCCACTATTAACCTTATTGCCACTCAACAAGTATCCGGCAGAGTTAGAGTAGGTAATACATGAATTGATACAGCGAAGCTGACGTATCCCTTTATTCTTGTCTTGTAACATCTTTTCTCTCTCATCCACTATTAACCTTATTGCCACTCAACAAGTATCCGGCAGAGTTAGGGTAGGTGATACATGAATTGATACAGCGAAGCTGACGTATCCCTTTATTCTTCTCTTGCAACATCTTTTGTTTCTCATCCACTATTAACCTTATTGCCACTCAAAAAGTATCCGGCAGAGTTAGAGTATAGGTGATACATGAATTGATACAGCGAAGCTGACGTATCCCTTTATTCTTCTCTTGCAACATCTTTTGTTTCTCCTCTCATCCACGATTAACCTTCGTAATTGCCACTCTGCAAGTATTCGGTACATTAACATAGATGATACATGAGTTGATATCAGTGAACCTGAAGTACTCTCTCTTGCAAACTCTTTTCTCTCTCATCAGCCAGTATTCGGTAGAGTAAGATAGATGATACATGAGTCAGATATCAGTGAACCTGAAGCACTCTTTCTCTTGCAAACTCTTTTCTCTCTCATCAGCCAGTATTCGGTAGAGTAAGATAGATGATACATGAGTCAGATATCAGTGAACCTGAAGCACTCTTTCTCTTGCAAACTCTTTTCTCTCTCATCAGCCAGTATTCGGTAGAGTAAGATAGACGATACATGAGTTGATATCAGTGAACCTGAAGTACTCTTTCTCTTGCAAACTCTTTTCTCTCTCATCAGCCAGTATTCGGTAGAGTAAGATAGATGATACATGAGATATATGATTTGATATATAAATATTAGGTCTGGTTGATTATTCACGTGGAATCGTATTCCAATCTTCGCCATTGACTTACGAGAACTCATGTGTTAAGGGTCTTTCAATGAAGGCTTTTAACAGGTTAAGTAGAACAGATCCTTATTCTTCCGCTGGCCCACCGCGGAAACGTTGAGAAGTCCCCCTCATTGGGGTGACAGCCGGCCGCTCTAGATAGCGTAAGAAGAAAAAGTGCCGTGCAAATATCTATGTCCGCATTGATTGAGTTGGACTTGGCCCATGCAGCTTTTTCTTAAAGAATTCATAGCTCCTTCTTTCTTTCTTTCTTTCTTTCTTTCTTTCTTTCTTTCTTTCTTTCTTTCTTTCTTTCTTTCTTTCTTTCTTTCTTTCTTTCTTTCTTTCTTCCTTTCTTTCCTTTTTTCTTTCTTCCTTCCTTTCCTTCTTTCTTTCTTTCTTTATTTCCTTCTTTCTTCCTTTCTTTCTCTAGTCTCTCTCCCTTTCTAGTAGTGCTTAGAAGAAACTACACTCAATGACGATAGTGTCTGATCAGCGCGCGCAAACAGACCAACTATAAATACAAAAAACGTCAATAAATATTTTAACGCATGAAAATCGCACGGCTTCCTCGCAAAAATGTTTGTACGTGATCGAGATGCCAGGACGAGCGGAACTTGGTCCGGAATGTACGCGAGTGAGTACTTAACTCCTCTCGATCATGACTTCCGAAAACAGGAAACATTTTACCTCACAGCTCTCTTGAAATAGGAAAAAACAGCTATTAAACCGAGTTTTGCGTGTTTGCAAGAAGAACCGCTTTTAAGAGATACCAAACTGTAGTTACATAATCATAAATGACTCACGTGTAGCAGAAGTCTTCTTTCTCTAGCCCAGTCAACCCTTGGTGAACATGCATATTTTTATTTTCGTGACTTAAGTATATCTTTGATCTCGATCAACTCTTCGTCAGGGCTACGGTTAACCGCTTGATACTAGATAAGTGCTTTGTAAATATTGACCTGAGTTCCTAATATTGCCGGTCAGTAGTGATGAACCATCGGTATACTAGCTAATGAGAACTAGCTCTCAAAAATTAAGCATAAAGAAGCAATATTTTAAAAGACAACAGCTAAATGCTTTGACAAAGCAAAGAAAAAAAAGAAGAAGAAGAAGAAGAAAAAAAAAGAGATGTTAGTCGACTAAGGATTCTATGATTTATTTTATTTTATTTTTTAATTGCATGATGAGTTCATGATCAAAAAGCTTATATTTTTTTTAGGTATCACTGGCTTTTGGGCTAAAATACATACAAAGCTGTATAAACAAATGTTGCAATTCTTTATGACAATATATATATATTCCGTTATTGTATCATTATGATATATTTTTAACTTTCGCGAACAATAGTTTATAATATGAATAGCGCTATATAAAAAATATATATTTTGTTATTATCATTATAGTATTCGTTATGACCTCCCCATTCCTACTAAATTAGTAAATATGGACTGCACTATTAACTAAACGAGAAGACCATTTCAATTATTGTTTAAAAAAGTTATTCTTAGTAATGACCCCCATTGATAACATTAAATCAGTTCGTAGAGAGTGTTCCGTTATAGCTCATAAATCAACAATTAGTTCCCGTCATCTAGACGAACTCTCTCGTCTTTGTATTCATGTTGAAAGATAAATATTGGTTCGAGTGGAAGCGAAAAAACAAATATTTAGGAAATAATTTGCTGGCGCTATGGGCCATTAGTTTGTCGTTGTGGTTGACTTAAGATAGCTATCGATAAACATTGCTTGTTTATTTGAGAGGCAAATGGATCGTGCCCACTCAATGGTGTCAAACTGATCAATAATTATTTGTCCTCTTTGATAAAGCCAGCAGCTTCTTAACATAAACATCTAAAATCTAAGTATTCATGGCAATTTTCTTTTTCACTCTGATGAAATATGTTTATCAAATTGAAATGCGAAAGCTCAAAAAAAATGTAAAACCATTAAGAAAAACAATACCATTTCAATATGTTGGACTGAGGCCACAAAGGGGCCATATTTCAGAAATAAACAAAAAAACAAAAAAAAAAAAAATTTGATCTCCAATCGTTTGAATTTCGCTGGTATGCCTTTCAAATTTTCTACACTCATTGATCTTTATAGTGCTCTTTTGTATTCGCTAATTAAAAAAAAGGAAAAGATCTTGTTGCCAGATTTAAAAATCCTACAAATATTATGATAGATTTCCACGACTTTTTTTTCTCACGAAATCCAAATGAATGAAGATTCAAAGTTTCAAGTCCAATTTGAAATTCACTATTCACTGACTGATTGGTTAATTGATGAGTTAACAAAGATACACCGGGATCTTGCGTGGATATTCCCTCCTACGAGTGTCGTAAGTACTTATAGTTCCGCTTTTGAGGAAGGCGTGGACCTACCCTGCGAACCATCCGTCCTGAATTCCTCTTTCATCAACACGTATTGTACCCTAAACATGCCTTAAACCACACGATGACAAAACTACAAGCTTAGCTTTGTCAGCATTAAAACTGGAGTCATAGTCCGTATTAGGTCATCTCATTCAGCGGATCGACTAGATCGTATTTGTAGTTTTGTCCCAAATCAGGGCCCCAGCGAATGATGAGTCTTTTAAAGTTTTCACTTGCGGTGCACGGCATTTCATTTTTGGTATGAATGTGTTCGTGTAATTGCTGAAATATTTTTTAACGACAGGGTTGTCCTGCTTTCTGTTCGATTCTAGTTACAGATCTTTTTATGCCATTTGGCACGATTAAGGAAGGTGAATTATTGAGGTAAATCATATCTCATCAACAAGGGTGTATCTACATCCCTTACACTCCTACGAACCCTTGTTTACTGAGAAGATAAATGGCTAGTAACGATTGCGTTATCAAGAAAAATGATGTTTTACTGAAGGAGTTCCAAGTTCTGGCTAACATTAACTCATGATCAATTGATGGGTTGCAAGCATTCCCAAGAGAGTTAAAAGACAAAAACATGGCGGCCATTGTGGTACCGTTAACAATGGATGCTAATGAGAAATCTTTTGTTAAATGGTACCAACATGGCCGCGATGACGTAACGTGCAAACGAAGAATGGAGTGGATTTACTGATCTCTAGATGTATTCATTAATTCAGTAACATTAACTCATGATAAACAATTAGGCAAACCCGGATACGACTTCACATGCTCGTCAACTACGATTTCCACCAATAATCTAATTTCGAATTTGTCTTTGCTCAGTCTTAGCCTCAATAGACCTCTTCGGCTCTAACGTAATATTTTCCCATTTCAGACCACATGTCATTCCCTGGAGTATCATTTCTTTGTTTAAGGTTTGCGCTCGGTTGCACATGAGAAGACACATGAATATGAACACAGCTCAAACAAAGAATCTTATTCTCAAGGGAATGACACGTGGTCTGAAATGGAAAACATTTCCCCAAGCCGAAGAGGTCTATTGCTGGCTTTCACTCAGCTGATAATAAATGTCTTTGAATCTCATTATCTCCTCCACGTGGTGGTCAAACACTAGTGGCCACACCATGTGCTGTCGGCTAGAAAGAATTCTATTGAAAACTAGCGATTCAGCTGATGAACATTCTGAACGAGACGAAATTATGTCACTAGTGCAGCTCAGCAATTGTGTCCAAATGTGTTCTTTTCTTTTATTAAGGTCCATTGTATAGTAAGGAATGTAAGCACTACGGAACAATACGACTTGATTAAAATGCCACGGGTTTTGGTTGAATAGCTGAATATTATAACGCACAAACGAGACTAAGACTGAGCAAAGAGAATTCGAAACTGGGGTATTGCAATTTTTACTCTCGTCTATCAGAGACTCGGCTTAGTTCTTACTCATTCGCAAAGTAATGAAGATGTGAATGCTTCTGCAACCTGGATTTGCAGTTTCATGAGGCCCTAAGGTCGCTTCTGTTATGAAACTCCTGAACCCAAAGGGCGGTATGTGTAAAAGGAACTCTTCAAGGCCAATTGCAAATCCTATTCAATAGTGACACTGTAAAGTGATGATTAAAATATATATGGTCTTCAAGTAATGAGAGATATGAGTTAACCCAGCGCACGGGTGGCCACGGTCCATGTAGTCCGTGATATCTTTAAATCAGCCTAGCTTCATTACACCTCATTATAGTCAAAAAGAAGTTTCCCAATTGGAAGAATTAATACAAAACACATTTTTAGTCGATCTGGGTTTTCCATCAAACGACAAGCGACAGTCCAAGAGGAAATTAAGAGCGAAGTTCCGTGATCGGTGTTGTTTTCCGATTATCATTCCAAGAAGCACTGATTGATTTCATTCCTGAGATGGTAGTTGACAAGATTCAATGAACGTTCTATAGAAAGATTATAGAAAAGAACTTTGTGAGAATGAAGTTGATTGCTTGTGCAGATGTTGTTGTCTGGGGTAATCATAATGGTGCATCAATGCACGTACGTATGTTAGTACTATGCATGTATGTAGCAACTGATTTTTTTCGCATTACGATGGAAAAAAGTGTCTGCCTCTTGTATATAATAATAATAATAATAATAATAATAATAATAATAATAATAATAATAATAATAATAATAATAATAATAATAATAATAATAATAGTTATAATAATAATAACTTTATTAATGTCTCTATATCTTCTAGCCGGGCACAAGTGCACTACTAATCGGGGAGACATATATAGGTCGTCTCTTATAGCTGTATGGCTTCTTGTCCATAATTTCACTCTTGGCTAAACTAAACTCAAGCAAAACCTTACCAGCTAAATCCCAGTGATCCGTGAGTTATAGCCGTGCCCTGATTTGGGCAAAGGACCAACGCTTACTTCTTGAAGACATTCATTGTACATTTATTTATTTTGGTTTTCCTGCCTTATCGTAAGCTATCCAAACATCTTTTCTCGTGTTTACTCGTAGCAAAAGAAGCTTTCGGATACCTTGTAATCAGTACGTAAAAAGCCATTCATTTTCCACGCAACGACTGAATGGTTACGCCATGTAAATCCATGCATGTCAAAAGCTAGATGGAAGAGGAGTCATTAATGTTTGAAGTATCTTTAAGTGGTACCACTATAAGCAATCGTATAAGCTGTACGTATACCGTTAAGTGTAGCTTACACTCAATATAAGTACCGTGGTAATTGTTTTAAGATTAAAACGATTAAATCTAATTCAAAATTACAGCACAAGTTCAAGTGATTTTTTTCCTCTAAGTTTGTTCAGCTTGGATTAAAAATTGTACAAATATATATCTAAACAAAAATATTTGTACAGGCCAAACGATTTGTTTTTTGACTTACGTCATGTTGATTATTTCATTCATTGGATTTCTTTCAAACTTTTAAACTTTCTTATACTTTATCGAATGAAACAACCTCTGCGCCGCCAGTAAAAGCAGGGCATGACTTACTAACAGATCGGACCTGAAACAACCTCTGGACTGATCTAAGTTTGAAGGCACGACTGACAGACACATCGAATGGAAATTTAACGTGTTAGGTTAGGTTTTACGAAGGGAAGAAAACTGTTAAACTAGAGGACCCGAACAAAACCCCTTGAATCAAAGGACAGAATATCATAATGTTGAAGAGAAAATTTTTAAAATGTGAACTTTCCGTAACAGTTTTTTTCATTCGCAAAACAGTGTTGATAAAGTCTATTTTTGAGAGGCATTTTTTTTCTTTTGCGTAGTCAGATGCGTGTATCGGAATCCCTTACTTGATCATTAATTTTTATTCATTGGCTTCCTGTGTCAAAACTCACGTGAGAAGACGATTAGGCCACTTGACCCTCACTCTTGGTCTTCAGTTTCTGATTGTAACTCACTAAATCCTATCACCACCACCACGGTTCTGCCATTAAATCTACTCAGGAAAATGCTAGAAAGTTGACAAGAGACGGAAGTTGATAAGAAATATGCCGTCAAAAATCCAACGCACTTGATCCCAACAATGTATGTATTGAAATTTGTTAACCATTAATGAGCCGATGATGTTTTCTGGGCGAATTTTTAAACGCATGCTTCCAGCCAGACCATTCCTTTAAGCAACTTTAAGCCTAATACCGACAAAAACCGCACTATCTTAGCTGTCATTCACGGTATATCGGCTTTTTGACGCCGAAACGCATAAAATCCAAAAAAAATTTCAAAAGTTCTTCATTTTACATTGAGCTGCTCTTCGTGCAGGTCAAGGACGTCCATAACGCATACAATATTTGGAATTTTGATAAGGAGTGCGATATTGCCTCTTATCTACTTCTCACGGGATCAGGTATGGACCTCTGTAATTCTAATAATGTCAAAAACAAATTTTTGATTTTGCGATAATTATTATCTAGCTAATCTCTCTCTTCATATATAAACTAGTTAGATATGTGCGTAATATTTTATTCCAACATGAAAATAATTTATTCGCCATATGAACAAATTCTCTGGTCTAGCGCTTTCTATTTAGCAAAAAAATTTCTTCAGAACGACTAAAATTCTTTCCGTTTTGTGAGTATTTTATCGAACGAACACAAGCACACGTGTATTATGTAATGATTATTACGCATACGAACAATGTAAAAATATTTCTAAGCATGGAAAGATTACTATTTTTAATAAGTTAGTTTTGTCTGTTAAAACTAATGCAAGATTTCAGTTTTCTATGCCTTTAGATTACAAAAAGAAAAGCGTAACTAAGAAAGCCGCTACTTTATTTTGAGAACATAGGCTCAAAATTTATTTTTGGAATCATTTCTTTACAACTTTTTATATAATTTGCAAGAGGTAACTTCACTTTTGTAAACAACAAACCATGGTTTGCCAAACAGGAAACAAACTCTTGAAGTTGGCTTTTTGACGTTGTCAACGATATGCTCTGTCGAAGAAATTACTACTGAGGACGTCGCTCAACTAGTTTAAAACTTTAGTTCACTTATTTTAAAAAAAGAAAAACGATCGTGGTTAAGCACCAATAGATAAGTCAGCCAAAGATGGACCAAAGTAAATTATGGGTTTGAATAAAACGCGCGCGCATGCACCTCTGTACTATACTGTATGAACATGCTAAGAGCTGTAGAACACGAGAGAAGCAAGCTTAGGAACATGAAGCGTAGTTGAGTAGCGTTTCTCATGCTTTTCGAGTTCTCTATAGCTCCCAGAGTGTTCATGTAACAATACCACTTGAAAATTCAAAGAAATAAGCAGTTCTCTTATATTGCTTTTATAAAAATATTTTTGAATGTGTGCCGATGAGGCTATTCTAAAAATGGGTCTTATAAATGTCTGGGATTTGAAGAAACTGTCATTCCTAACATTAGTTGTATTGATCTCAGTTCGAACAACATGTACCTTCACTCAAACAAGTTGTTCTAATTGTTCTTAATGGATGACGATGCAGCATTTGATATGCGGTTTTTTTCAAGCGCAGACTGAAGCATGAAAAAAATTAGGAAAAAAAAAACTTTGGAAAAAACAACCAATAAAGCAGCAAAAAGGAATGATTTATACGATAACATGAAACGTGGTAACAGAAAAATAGCTTTCAGTAAACCAGGTCCAGTTTTAGATGCAATATTTATTCTTGTAGACTAAAAAAAGATATTCTGTGTATTCTGGATTTTTTTTTTTTTATTTTTTTTTTTTTTTTTTTTGCGCATGGGTAATTCCTACAAGGCGTATACGAGATCTGTCATGTCTGTAAGCATAAACCACTTTCACCTGCTCGTAATAAAAAAGGCATTTTTTAATTGTACCACTTCAAATTCTACTTCGAACTCTTCAAATCAGGCTTGAAAGAACAATTCAAAAGTCTAAAAATAAAGCACTTGAGTTAATAACTGCATTTTAGACTTTAGAAAACGGTGCTGGAGGCGAAAATTTTTTTGGGATTCAAATCTTCCAATATTAATCATATTTGATCGATCTTACGAATAGGATCTTTAGCAAATGTTGCCAAAATGGTTCCCTCGCTCTGCCATAAGAATCGCACATGTTTATCTTGTCATCATAAAAAAATCTAAAGGATCGAAAATGTCAGCGACCATTACCATTATTTAAGACTTCTTTTTACGAAGAAATATATTCAATATAAACAAGAAAATAAAATAAAAAACATATGCATTCGTCTGTCTCTTTAAAAAAAACAAACAAGCTAGACTAGTTAAGTAAAGTCTAATTAAATTAATAGCATTCGCTGTTTTGTTTAACCGGCTTCGAACGAAGCAAACTGACACTAGATAGGAAAACAAAGATTCTCAAATGGGCAAGGTATTTCAGTCCTAACTGTACAGAATCTACAAGACATCAAAGGAACACTGATTGACGAGATTTCAAAAATAGAATAGAAAAAATTGGAATCATTTTTATAAAGATAGGTTAAATGATTTATAGTACCGTCAACGAAAAGCAATTCAGGAATTCCAAAATGCACATGTCTAGATTGGGATCTACTTTATCTAACATATATAGTAGCCTGATTTCAGAGGCTTCGCTTCAACGAAGTAATTCTGAGCAGATCAATCTCTTAGCTACTCATAACCTTACTCAAAATTAATTTATCTAAGTCCCGACTACCAGAGTGATATAATAATAAATTTTACCGAAATAAAGGAGATCGCAATTCAGATAAAACAGTATTGCAATAGACGTTTTTAAAAATCCTTTTCCTACGTATCTTTTTCGAATGTTCCAAACTGTCGTGTTGTGGTTTGATTTGTATGGAAAATTGTTAAATAAATATTGTTTTATTTTATTTTTTATTTTGTTTATGCCTGCCCTTGTGTTGGTGGGCCTTCAATGACTTCATAGTATCCGCCCTGCTTAAATAAAATAAGTATATCACCATTTTATATTGTGAGATACAAATTCGGTACTTATGTATATATATATCATAAACTGGTTTCCAGTTTGGCGCACTGTGACTCACACACACTACCACCACATTGAATATTCTATGCATACAACTCTCAACTAACATCCATCCATCCATCTTGCATCCATAATATACGGTAGAAGACTAGAAGCACAAACGTAAAATGGTTGTCATTCGATTTAAGTAAAAGAACATTATATGTCTGGGCTATTGTATACTAATTGTAAATGTGACTCCACTTCCCTAATTTTAGAAAATGCTTTGACTATTGCTATCGAGTCCTAAGATTACAACTATTTTATCTGATATAAAGAACAATTACATTGATAGCAATTGTTCTTATCAACGGAAAAACTAGGCTTCAGGCACTAAAGATAATCAGATATAGAAACTAGTCATTGAGATGATACTGATATCCACTCACAGAACGTCCCTAAGCCGACTTTTTGTTTTAATCAATCAATCCAAGGACTTAAAACTTTTATTTTTCAAGCCCCACTTTAAGTTTTTCTTTAGTACGTTCAAGATTCTATTTAGTTTGCTGAGACTAGAGTTGTAGTCGAAAATCTAGTCTTCGAAAGCTAATGGGGTCTCTAAAAATGAGGAGTTAACAGCCTATGTGGGTGTCGATCCGCTGAACAAAGTGAACGTCAAAAAATCATCATAATTAGAAAATTTATTACGATAGTGGGAGTAAAACTTATCGAACTATCATATTATAATGGAATAAAGAGTATAGAAGCTCTCAAGACGCTGCTTTTGGCTTTGTTTAACGAGCTTCTCGCAAGCGCGTAGGCGGTCAGATGGTCAGAGTCGTTTTCGTGTGTTTTATAAAGCCGTACATGGTAACGTGGAAGACTCTATTTTTGAATAAATGATGCTACGGAAGCAGGTTTGCACCATTAACATGGAAATTAACCCAGTTTTGAGCTATAAAATACCACCAAATTAAGGATATAAAAACAAGTTCGCAGTAGACTTGAAGCACTCACTGAGACTGGAATTCGTGGTCCCATAGAAGGTAGCGCTTTGTGATATATTCGGGTAAGGATTCTTTCACGTCATTATCATTTTTGAGTGGCTTAAAATAATAATTCAAAAGTGTCTCCAAAAACTACTCGCATCTTTTATCTTTCTTTGTGATCTACTGAGTCTTTTTCCTTGGCTGTAAGTCAATGTATTCCTTGGGAAAAGCATACGATAATAGTATAAAATTAATAGAACTCTATACTGAGAAACCTCGTAGGTTTTTAAGATAACTTTTAAGCGAATTTGATTTTGAATGAGTTAATATTCTAAATAATTCTGAAAACTAAACTTATTCTTAAATCTCATCCTACTTCTTTGATTTTGAAAAAGCTGAGACGTAGTCCTAATTCCAGTTCAAATGCCGAGTAATCGTTTCATTATTGGTTGTATAAAATCCGTGTATAACTGAGTAAAGGCCAGTGTCATATTTACACTTAGATACACAAATTTGACTAGTGAGGAATTGATCTAGGGACAGTCAGTGATGCCTAAAAATTTTTTTGATGCCTTAATTTTCAAGTCCTTCTTGGTTTAACAAAGCACTTTAAAACGTTCTAGTGAGGCAACGTGATTTGATTTATGAAGCCTACGCGCAGCAGTGGGTGTCATCGTAGTTAAACGATGATTTAAAAAATCTATCCGTTTGTTTGAATTCATAAATCAGAACTTGCTTAATTTGAAGGATCTAGAAACCATCTATAGTTGCTTGAAATTTTTGATTTCTTATAAAACTTCTTAGTCTCTCTTTAGATAATTCGTATCGAGATCGCGGGTTCTTGATATCGGTGATAATTAAGTTCCGGTTCTGAAGTGATCATTTATAATATCATCCAACACTCATAGTATCAATCGAGTATTTAATTAACTCAACTCTTCATAATTATACAACAAACGATTGCTTCAAACAATAGCCTAAGATTTCCCAACAATGATTTTAATGCTAAAATACCGAATACTTATTAAATATAGCTCTTCTTATTGTTATCAAAATACTTCGGTGATGAAATCAGGACATTTTGGGTATTGTTCGGTCTGGGTTCGTCAGAGGTGTGGGGTCTCAAGGGAACACCTTCGTACGAGCATAAAAGTGACAGAATCTTTCTTGTCTGGGATCGGAAAGTTAAGTAACTCGAGGTACCTAGTTTAGTTGGGGATCGCTACATTCACAGTTGATATTAAAGAACATCACGGAGAACTGTTTTTTCCAGAACCTACTTTTAGAGGTAACGTACTCATCACTGATGAATCATTTGACGTACTTTGATATATTTTGATTTCTAAATTGCTCATTTTCAACAAGCTAATTTTGGCGTTTGTTTAAAAATCAAACACGTTGTAGGCGTAGAACTTGCGCAAATATGTATCACGCAAACGGAACTGAGATAGCCTCGCGTCACACTTGTGAAAAGACCAGTGAAAAAATACCACTTGTTAAGACAAATCTTATACTCTACGTCAGTAAGTTTTTTCATCTTTTCGCGGTGTAAAATTTACCCTTTTATCATTACTGTTTCATTAGAAACACCGACGCAGCTCTCACTAGTTTTTAGTTAGTTATATCTTCTTATACCCTAAGGAAGCGTTAGTTTTTCAAAGATTTCCTCTGTAAAGATATTAGTTCCTGAAAAAAACATCTTTAATTCTGATCTGTTTTTTGTCTTCTGATTGAGCTTATCCTTTTTACACTCAGATAAAGAGGTTTAACCTGGTATTAGACCATTTGGCACTTTTTTCCCAACACTGAACAGAAAACGACTCGAATTTTATCAAGTCATATGAGCAAAATTTTCATGTTTTTTTAAATAATATCTTTGGTTTATTTGCCTTAATTCAATATATATTCGTATAGTTGCAAGCATATTAGTTTGATAAAATTGATAGTATTAGTATAAGAGGCATAAACCAAGCTTTTGCATCTATATGTAGTTTTGAAGCCGGAACTTCAACTAAATTCTTAACGACTCCATAAAACGGAATCGTTGTATCATCCTTGAGTCAGAGGGTAAGGCAAGAATTTTTTGAGAATTGCTAAAGAGGTCTTTCTAAGGTAGATTAAAATTTATTTTCATCGCTTGTCAGAATTTCCAAGGAGTTTAGAAAATTCAATTTTTTGAGCTTCAAAAATGTCTAGCATAAATAAAATGGAATGTTTATGATCTTTTAAGTACTAAAGTTTAAGTATCTTTAGTTTTCCAGTGTATGAGACTTGTGTTTGAAATTTTGCTTTGCTTTTACAAGACAACTTTTGATTAGAACCTAAAAAATGCGTTAAAAAAACACACGAGTATACTTCGTAAAGCCTCTTTTACTCAGACGAACCACTAATGTCCAAAAAGGTGTTTTCACTTGCAAAGACATGTTTGGGTGCCCTCTACCGACAACACATCTCTCTTAAAATTTCTTATATTTTGATTTTGTATTTATCGTATAATTAATGCTGATAATACAAGCATAAGAAGCTAAACGTTCTTCATGACGAGGCAACAAGTTCAAGCAAGTATGGATGCGGTTTTCGATGCAAGTAAACTAAAACAAGAGAAAAATGAGTCGGACTTCGTTTACCGGCAAGCGGTAGCGCAGCAAAGAAGGACCCTAATTATGAACCATCTCAATGAAATTACAGAAAACGCATTTGGTTTTTGAAAGAGAAGCTGCCAAAAGGCACCGACTATTTGCCGTAAACAAAGGCACTTACCGAAGTGCAATATTAAGTGTTAGACAAATTGAATCGGCTTAATCGTTTGTCTATTGATGCCTCGAGTGAGGCTGCTTCTGAAAGACGATTAAAAATTATGTTAGGCTCCTTGAAAAAGCATAAAAAGCTCTCGGAATACAACTTTGCTCTAACACACATAGATTACATAATCTTAGTGCTGCTTGCCTCCACATTTTAGCTTACAATTTTCATGACCAGCAATTTCTGGAATTGTAATTCCTTTGTTTAGTGTTTGAGTCCTGTTGTTGAGTGACACAATTACTCGATTAAACTGAGATGCGGTCGGTATATCTTGACACTGATTCACCTGATTCACGATATCTCAACTCTGAAAACCCCATTAAAATCATGTGTTTAACAAATGTTTGACTGCGTTGCACTTGTTAAATTGGAATAGTAACTTTTAGCTTGTTGTGGGATGCGCGCCTTAGGCATTGACATCGTGGAACGCAAGAGTTGGACGTCCAAATTTTAGAACGGCGGTATCGCTTTGTGTTCCATCCGCCGCCTTCAACCCATAGACTTTTAGATTACAACCTTTTGTTTATGAAATACTAATCATTTTAATACGTTTGTACACAGATCATCGTAAATTCAAGAAGTTGGTCGAAGAATAACCGTGTTTTAAGATGTCAAGCGTAGCCTCCCAAGCAGCAATAATACTTTTACTAGAAATGTGTCTTACAACTTATGTCTTCTCAAGTCAGTGGCTGTAAGTATTTTCACAATGGATGTATATATAATCTTGGAATGTTGTAATGTTTGAAATCTGGGCGATGGACTGCTAGAGACCAAGGCGCCACAATAGCAGTATGCAGCTTTCTGTAGTCTACTGACTTCGAGATCTATCTTGATAAGGCATTGCGCTCTGGCGATCTTGAATTGCGCTCTCTACCGTTAAATCATCAAAAAGATAATTGTGTTTCTAAATCATGTTAAATCATAAAACGCGATGTAAAAACTAAGTTGTGTGCGAAAATTGGAGCGGATTTAATTCGAAGTCCAACAGCTGCCTTTCTATATAACCTTACAGTACTATGGACATTAAAATCGCCGCAAGATGACACTGAATTTGCTTATGCCAGTAATTTCATTTCTTTCGACATTTGAATATTTGGCTTCAGTTCTTTATTCCTGGATAATTACTTCGCTGAGAGCTGAAACGTCTACCGTGAATCGGTCACGGGCCTCTAACAAATGTTGATAAAAAATCTGAAAACGTTTTCGATTATCGCCAATTTCGGAAAGGTGTCGCAGCCCTGGAGCACCCGCCTTTCACCTCTGGAGTCCGGCTAAGGTTTAATTCCTGGACTTGGCATCACGTGTGAGTAGAGTTTGTTAGAGTCTCTCCCTTGATTCAAAGGTTTGTCTTTGGAATCTTAGGTTTCTCACCTTCCGCAAAGCCAACACACTAAACTATATGGATTAGCCGTTCCCTGACTTAGATCAACCTCGAAGTTGTTTTAGGGTTCGATCAGTGAGTTAGCCATGTCCTGACTTTGTAGATCACACCAGAGGTTGTTTCCGAAGATATCGATAAAATTTGAAGGCATTGTTAACTCAATCAATATATTCATAATTGCCTCGAGATATTTATTTATTATCAAATAATTACTTTAACTTTCCTGGAGTCCAATTCGGTAATTACGTAAATTAATAGCTTCCATTTTAACTGTTTTTCGATGGAAAAGGAAACGTATACATAAATAAAAATCAATGAGAATTGAGTGTCGAATGTTGTAAATATAGAATGTAGTGGTAGTGCGTGTGGAGCTAACAACACGGAAGAGCCCCGTACAGGGAGTGGTGGTTTTAATATATATATATTACAACAGATCGGCCCTTATTTATAGTTCGCCCATTGTTTAGAATATCATGTGAATGCGTACTTTTCTTTTTCAAGATTTTTGTGCTACGTTCTCAAAACATCCCTTTCTATTTCTTTTTGTTTCTTTATTTTCTTATTTTTATCGCAAACAACAAAGAACAAACTTAACTTACGAAAGTGTTTTATACTTGCGTCACAGATGATTAAAGATATTTTTCCTTTCCGTCATCACCTGTGGAGTTTGCTTACGTAATTTTACGTGTATAAGTTTAAAACATAAACTTTCATTGATATGTGTGTGCGTACAATGCTTAATTGTCGTTATACGTCATAGCACTGAAGATGGCCAATATCGAACAAAAGCGTATTTTAAATTCGTAGTGCATACGTTGTTTTTTTCTTTCTTTTTTTTTTCTTTTCTTTTTTTTTTTCTTTCTTTTTTCTTTCTTTCTTTCTTTCTCCTTTTTTCCTCTTTTTTTTTTTTTCATTTAAACAAACTTTATTCAATAACCACTGAGTAATTTATTTTGATTATTCAAATTTTTCCTTCGTAAAGTCAAGAAAGGAAGAAGAGTAAATGCTTTGATATTTTTCTCTGTTTGGTTTTCGTTCGTGATGAATCAGTGTATGGGCGTACAAAATAGAATATATCATAGGGTCGTAACTAGGGGGAGCACAGAGGTACACGTTAAACCCGCCATAATAGCTTAAGGTCCGCTCATCTATTTCCATTTTGCTTAAAAATTGCAGGTAAATGCTTGTATGTTTTTTATTGGAACCCCCCTTTTTTTTTCTTTATTTTGGTTCTGCAAATCATTGCCTGTGCACCCCCACCCCCAGAACTATAATATCTTGATATTTGTCTCGCTCATATGTAAACTGAATAGACCTCTTCGGCTCTGACGTAATGTTTTCCCATTTCAGACCACGTGTCATTCCCTAGAGTATCATTTCTTTGTTTAATGGTTGCACATGAGAAGACACATGAATATGGATACAGCTCAAACAAAGAATCTTATACTCAAGGGAATGACACGTGGTCTGAAATGGAAAAACATTACCCCAAGCCGAAAAGGTCTATTTTTTGTTTTCCGTCCTGTTCCTTGCTACTACCAAGTTCTAGCTAGCTCAACCCGAACCTTTTAAATCTTAACTAAAATAGCGAGGAAAAAAACTGAAAAAATAACGAGTAAAACTAAAAAATAATTTTTCTCATAGATCGCTCGCCTTGACTGGCTCAAGCCCATCTCGTTTCAAATCAAAGAAAAACTGCGATGAAATTGGTCAACTACTCAATCACAAGCAAGTCCAAGTCTGCAAGAAAAACGTTGATGTGATGGACAGTGTGAAGAATGGAGCCAGCGTAGCTCTTCTTGAATGTCAACATCAGTTTCGATATCGTCCTTGGAACTGCACGACTGTTCAGTTTAGCAAATCTCCTGTTTTTGGAAATTCTGTAAATGGAGGTGGGTGTGGTCAAATTTTTTATACACTTATTTCAATAAAGTTAGTCACAAAGGAACTAGAAAGCTGACATCAATGAGGATCATGGAAAATGTTCGTATATATAACAAGTAAAGTTTTTTTTGATGCCAACTGCAGCTTGAGGATGCTCAATAGAGGTGAGACTGTAACTGGTAAAAGATGTGCAAGTCCATCAACAGTTATCAAGCGGTTGAAACATGTAATATATATCTACCCATAATCCTTGTCGGTCTCACGTTTGTAGCTTTTCAGGTGACTAGCCTTATTGAAATAAGTATATCAAATGCGTGTACGCCAAATATCCGTGAAACAATTGTATTTACCAAAGCTAAGCGGTATTCACGAAGTGTACCATTTGGCACAAACAGCAAAATAGCTGCAATTAGACTTTTTTTTCTTTTTTTTTTGTTGCATGGAAAAATGGAAATGCAGTTTTTACTTTCCCGCCAAAGTCTTTTTCCCCAGCGCAGTTTACAAACTACAAATATACAAAGGGAGGTGGCCTTGGTAAAAAAGTAACTCTTAAAACTGAGTCTTTTTGTCTTATTCTTCAGGCACAAGAGAAGCCGCATTTGTTCACGCGATATCATCAGCAGGAGTTGCCTATTCCGTGACACAAGCCTGCAGTGCAGGACGGTTAGGCAAGAAATGCGGCTGTGACAAAAAATACCGTGGGCAGTCCTCTCAGGGATGGAAATGGGCTGGCTGCAGCGATGACATTGATTTTGGAATCAATTTTTCTTCGCGTTTTGTGGACGCTCGTGAAAGAGGCAGAGGAATTGGAACGCCAGCGCGCGTAAAGATGAACTTGCATAATAATATGGCAGGGCGTTTGGTAAGTTAAGATTTCTTGTCACTTTTCATTATAATGCTTATTTTGTTGTTTATAATCAACTGAGATCTGACAGGTAGAGCTCTTAACCTTGGGCGTAATGTTTTCCATTTTCAAACCACGTTTCATTCTCTTGAGAATAAGATCCTTTGTTTGAGTTGAGTCTCTATCCATTTATCTTTTCATGCGCAACCGTTAAACAAAGAAATGATACTCTAGGGAATGACACATGGTCTGTAATGGGAAAGCAGTGGATAAGGTCTATTACGCTACCTGGCTACATTCGATTTTCTTTTCATGCGCAACCATTAAACAAAGAAATTATACTCTAGGGAATGACACATGGTCTGTAATGGGAAAGCAGTGGATAAGGTCTATTTACGCTACCTGGCCATATTCAATTATCTTTTCATGCGCAACCGTTAAACAAAGAAATAATATTCTAGGGAATGACACATGGTCTGTAATGGGAAAGCAGTGGATAAGGTCTATTTATGCTACCTGGCCATATTCAATTATCTTTTCATGCGCAAACGTTAAACAAAGAAATAATATTCTAGGGAATGACACATGGTCTGTAATGGGAAAGCAGTGGATAAGGTCTATTTACGTTACCTGGCTACATTCAATTATCTTTTCATGCGCAACCGTTAAACAAAGAAATAATACTCTAGGGAATGACACATGGTCTGTAATGGGAAAGCAGTGGATAAGGTCTATTTACGTTACCTGGCTATATTCAATTTTCTTTTCATGTGCAACCGTTAAACAAAGAAATAATACTCTAGGGAATGACATATGGTCTGACAGGAAAATATTACGCTCAAACTAAAGAGATTTACAAAAGCCACCTATAAATTGTAGAGCTAACAAAGTGTGAACTTTATTTAAAAAGAACTTGTCAACATGCTTTGCGCTCTCACGCGCGCGCACATTAACATATTTCAAGAAAATAACCTTCCGTTATTCTAATTCGATATTTAGGCTTTCACATAGTTGGAGCCTAGCTTTGTTGTGATTGTCACACGCTGTGATACAACAGTCGAAGCTTAATAGATTTTTCTGTTTATGCGCATGCTCCAAATTTAATAAATTCAATAGCATACAAATACTACTGTTGTTGCGCTTGTTTAACTTTTTTTCTAATCTTTATTCATGTCATTCCATAGGCCATAAAGAAGTTTATGAAGCTGCAATGCAAGTGCCATGGAGTATCAGGCTCCTGCAACATCAAAACTTGCTGGAGAGACTTGCCCGAGTTTACTTTGGTTGGAGACCACATTAAAGAAAAATTTGACGGCGCTACGGAAGTCGAGCTCAAACTTATCGGGGGCAAACATGTACTTCTCCCGCAGGATAATAAGTTTAAGCCCCATACTAAGCTAGACCTCGTCTATTTGGTCCCTTCGCCGAATTTCTGCGATCCAGATACGAGTACAGGTTCGTTAGGGACTCATGGACGCCTGTGCAATAGAACATCTCAGGCCATTGATGGATGTGACCTGATGTGCTGTAGACGCGGATTTATAACGACCACAGAAATAAAAAAAGAACGGTGCAACTGTAAATTTTACTGGTGCTGTAAGGTTAAGTGTCAAGAATGTCGAAAGACTGTTGAAGTCAATTACTGCAAATAGTCACCAGAATCAACAGAAGAGCAGATATTGTAAATAGTTGGACTTCAATAATGCGTACAGCCAATCGGAGATGCATGTCGACTATCCATAGACGTGGATATACTGTATAGCCCAAAGAAAAGTAGGGAATTGTTGGGTTTCAAGCATTCCCAAGAGAGTCAGTTACAAAAGACAAAAATATGGCGGCCATCTTTGTGCGGTTAAAGGGGGACTAGCACGAAAATCTTCCAAAATAAATAAATTAATTCGGCTGAAACTTCAATGGAATAATCTTTAAGGGTTTAATAATCACTGGTTAAAGTTTTTTCTTTATATTCCAATGGGAAGTGTTATATTTTTACGAATTTCTATAGGTGTCTGTGACGTCATACACTCAACACTTAACACTGCTCCATACATTTCTTTGTAAATAACTTCATGTTGTACTTTAATTCTATTAAGCCCAAAGGTTCGCTGAGGGACTTAACGTACATAACTTGTGGTTAAAATCATTTTATGCTATCTTTTCTCCAATACTGAGTATAAAACTAGAAGATATTTTGATTACAAAATACAAAGAAAATGTATGGAGCGATGTTTAGTTTTGAGTGTATGACGTCACATGCTCAATAAAAATTCGCAAAAATATAATACTTCCCATCCAAATATCAGGGGGGGAAAATAACCAGTGATTATTAGACCTGTAAGGGTTAGTCCATTAACGTTTCAGCTGAATTAAAATTCGGACGAATGAGAATGAGAAATCGTTTGTGAAAGGGCACCAGCATGGCTTGATGTAACGTACAATCGAAGAATTGTAATCCAGTAGCCGAAATATCAAAACTCGAATAATCTACGTATTTTAGTTTACTAAGTGTGTAACGTTGACAAACGCTATATATCTCTATTGGACATTGCATTTTTATTTTCCACTCTGAGTGAAAAATTGTTTTCCCAAAGTTATACGAGAAAAATATCTCTATACCTAGCTACTCTGTATGGTTCTAAAATCACCGTATCTCGCTGTAACTTGCCCTTCACTGACAGTGTCAAAATCGGGAATTAATCTTTGATTAACTCGCTTTGAATCGTGCGCGGCGCAAAGCCGAACTGACTCAAATGTTCCATAGCTTATCTTAATTTGCGTTTTTAAAAAGAGAGGGTTCTGTTGAACTCGGCGTTGCCTTGCCTGGCTGCAAAATGGACGTCGTTAGCTTGAACGTAATGTTTTCCCATTTCTTTTTTGTTTGAGTTGTATATCCATATTCATGTGTCTTCTCATGCGCTACCGTTAAACAAAGAAATAATACTCTAGTGAATGACGCGTGGTCTGAAATGGGGAACATTACACCCGAGCTCATTAAAACTATAATATATCCTAAAGTCGTACATTTTCCAGAGCTCATTAGCTTCGTTTTCTTTCCAAGCGGTGGGACTGAAAGAGCTCGGGTGGAAGATTGGCTTAGAAAGTTTCTTTCAACACTTTTGTCTCCAGATTAAAGACAAACATCTATTCAAAGAAAGTTAAGATGTGCTTCATGACTGCTCGTGCAACAACATCGATAGAACAGCCTAGAGAATTTTAGCAAGCTTCTATGGCGAGAGAAAAATAGTTCAATTGGAAAAATCCTAAGAGGTTTTTTTATCTGTCTATTCATTATGTGAGATATTATTATTTGCATATTTCTGACTATAAAATATGAAAGCATAAATCATTGTTTCGAAAGGAGGAAAAAGATGTAGGATGCATTTTGTTATAGCATCTAGAGCGACAACCGTAGACAATAGATAACGGACGCTATGCATTCTGGTATATCTTGGGTATTACAAGAATCATTTGTACACAAGGTAGACCAGAATGCACCACGTTCGCTATCACCGAAAACGACATACTTGTAGCAGTCGGTCATATGTCATAGTTAGGCATGCAAAAAGGGTATAGACTCTCTGCTGGACTTTATTGCACACACACAAAAACTATAAGCTAGATTGTGCGTTCAAATAGAGCTCTATTGTATTATTTTATTTTGTTACTTTTAAGAAACTCGATATGGTATCGTGCTTGTTTCGAGAGAACCAAAGAGCGATCCTTGAGGGACACCACAAATCCCTGCCACGAAGGCTATTCAGTGTAAAATGGTCGTGTAGTGTAGAAAAAAAGTATGTGTTTTACTAAATGAATTATTTATATTTTTGCTTTTAATTTTGCTTTTTTAGTTTTATTTATTTGTTCATAGTTTTATCGTAGACATTAAAAAAATTAAAGACGACTGAAATATTAAAAATTATAGCGTTGGTAATCGTATGATTTATTCATTTTTTCAAGGAAGTTATCATTAAAGTTCCTTCTTTTGAATCAATACTCTTAGAAATCAATGTGCGAAAGGAATAGACCCTTGCATTGATTTTCTACAGAAATTGTTCTGGGGGACAATACAATAGAGAGCTAGTCTTTTCTTATGGAAAAATAATCCATTGTTTTGTCCCCAGAACAATTCCTCTCAGGCCGTGACTTATAGTGCAAGGGATCTATAGCTGTAGATAAGGTTTTGGGGATGGACCAGTCTCTTTAACTAATGCCGGGCTAGAACCGATTATTCTACATTTCCGCACATTCAGGGCGAACCGGACCACCAATTATATTAATAATATTTAAATATTAATAGTATTTCAATAGTATTCATATTTTAATGTTAATAATATTTAAATATTAATAGTATTCAAATATTAATAATATTTAAAAGTTAATAATATTTAAGTATTAATAATATCAAAAGATTAATAATTAAAATAATACTATCAATTAGATTATCAATTAGATTATTAACTAGATTATTAACTATGAGGGAAAACACAATAGATAGAACTCAGTCACCAGGGAAAAGTCTGTAAAGATACATCCTTTTCCTAACTATTTTAACTCAATCATGTCATGAGGTCAGCCTGGCGTACTGTTTCAAAAAGGTTACCAGTGAATGAGACCACCTCACATTACCCACATTAATAACAACAGATATATTCAACATAACCACTACTGCTAGATATAGTATACCAATGGAATGTTGCCGGGTGCTGGATGGAAAACAACATTTGAACGAATCGCCTCCGGCTCGAGCGTGTAAATATAAATTGGCCACTCGCTCTTAATGCACATATTACAAAAAAATTCATTTCGAGATATTTTGTTTAAAAACTCCGTCTCGGGATTGGAAATTGAGCAATGACTCCCAGCGTGCAGTGTAAAATATATCAATATATTTTATTTCCGAGCTTGCCACGGCATGTAGCCAACCTTGACCTCAGGCTGTTGGTATCGTCTGCCTTGGTTTTGGCTTTTTGCCTCAAGATAAACTAACCAAGGTCAATGTATGCAGTTACATACTATATTGCTGTGTATGGACTTCCGTTTCATTGAGAGGTCACGAACATATAATTAGAACTTCAGAGGATTGTCCTCGTTTTCTATCAGGAACTGAGAAGGCCTTTACAAATAACTTAGTTGGTGAAGCCTCCACTCTGCCGGCCCCCATTACGCAGACTGCCACACTGCCACCCCACTACAAATTGCAGGCTGGTAAATGCTTTATAAATATCAATATATATAGGGTGCAGTACGATACGAGTCTGCAGTGTGTTTTTTAGCTCTTCATGCAGGATATTTGTACTCGCTCCAGGATTTTTCCTGCGAAATTTGTATTCTACTGCCGAGTTCACTTACAACGTATCATCATGTACTAAAGTGTTCAGTACACCCTTCCAACAAAGAAACCGTTTTTATTGTCATGACGTATGGGCATCCATAACAACGCCGTCAGAGAAACCGCAACAGCTCCGATCTATAATGCAGCTTACTCAAGAGTTAACGGACAACAAAAGGATTATCTCAAAATGATCACCTTGAACTGAAATGGGAAATCGTTACGCCCGGGTCTAAAATAAAAGGGTTCAAATGCCTGAATTACATCTAACTTTTTCGTGACTCCATCATATTTAAGGCTTGGTCACTTAGCTACGTCCTCCCCTGTCGGCTTGGTAACCTCACACAGAGATCCACTACGCATGCGCAGACAAGTTTTTTTTTTGCTTGATTGCATCCCGCCAAGAACGAGTTCTCAAACGTCTTGGTGGATGATATAACAAAAGACATGGCCGCCATGCTGGATGATATAACAAAATACATGGCAGCCATGTTGGAAGATACAACACAAGACATGGCAGCCATGTTGGAAGATATAACAAAAGACATGGCCACCATGTTGGATGAAAAAAAGATCTCAAAGCGTGACGCTTCTAGTGCTCCACGTCAAGAATACCGTAAATTCCCACGGTAGATTATATTATTCAATTTTCTGTTTTGAATGGAGTTAGTACAGATTTAGTGGTAGTTCATTATGAGTACAAAACCGCGTCTTTAACCTGGTGTAGACCATTACCTTGTGGCTGTATGTATTTGTATTCTAGCCGACGACGTTCATCTAAACCGAGGTAACGACGTGTAATGGTGTGTAAAATGGACATATTTTTTTTCTCTATATTTTTTTATCTTTTTGAAACGCAAATGTAGATTAACTTTACTGAATGACATCTACCTCTACAGTGTTCTTTCTACGATTTTATGCAAACGCAACATATGTTTTATATACTCTTTTTAGCGTTATCTTCTTATCTTTTTCAGTAAGAAACAATTAAACCTCAACCATTTGCAGTAACAACAACAATGACAGCAAAACATCAACAACAGTAAAAAGAACAACAACGAGATCAACAACAGCTGTAAGGAAAAAACCAAAAACAACCACACCAACATTGGCAGCAGCAAAACGATCTCAACAACAACTTAACGAATCGTGACGAGAGCAGCAATGACAGTAACAGCAAGCCAATGAACAGAAGCAGAAGTATTAAACAACAACAACAACAACAGTCTGTCAGTTGAGTCAGTACATCCCTATCGTTATTTACTTGGAGTGTTTTTCTCAACTCTGTGTCTGATATAATAAACGTAAAATATAACGTCCTTCAAAAGTCTGCAATTAAATACTATTCTTTCAAGAAAGCTTAGCTCAAATTTAATTAATTACTGCGTCCGAT